>NC_064921.1:760573022-760876052 GCF_023897955.1 Schistocerca gregaria
AAAAGACTTCTTAACATTTAAATTTATGTGTGATATTTAAAAAAATCTCTCTTTTCCAGGAAAGGTTTTCCTGCTGTTGCTAGTAAGCATTTCATATCCTATTTATTTTGGTTACTGTCAGTTATGTTGCACAATAACAGTAAAATTCTTGTATTACTTTAAGTGTCCTTAAATCTAATCTGATTTAATTTAAATATACTCTGTTACCATAATTTTATCACTGCTAATATCAATCTTGCATCCCCTCCTCAATGAACTAATCTACCAACTTCTTTCCCATGTCTCCAAGAAGTACAATCTCAACATTGAAATTTTGTAACAATGAAAATTTATTAATTTTATTCTAATTCTCTCTTGTTGTCAGTATAAACCCTATCATATAGAGGTTACAACAATGGATTTGCATTAAAGAAGAGTCTAGTTCAAAGCCCTCTCCATATAACTACTGGCCTGAATAAATTTTTTATTCCTTTCTGTTAAAATTAATGTTAGAGTAACTACGATACAAGTCCTACATTCCTGCATTGGATCTTCATTGTAGATCTTTTACCTCAAAAACTTATGGCACTCTTATGCATGAAATTCTATGACATTGTGCAGCTGGACACAAAATATTGTTTCATACATTATGTAAATATTCTGTGAGCAAATTATGGATTACAGTAATGTTGGTGATGAAGTAACTAGAGGGGGCAACAATGTTGTTATATTCCAACAATAATATAATTTGGTAAAGAACTCAAGATTCAACTCAAAGGTTACATGGAATGGCACTGTACCTTGTCCAGCCTAATAATTACAGGCGATGAACAAGCTCTTAAATCAATTACTAATCAATATACAGTATAACAGTTGAATCTGAACTATGATAGGATTTTACATTTTCCTAATCCACAGCATTTCTGATATCATATCCAAAGTTTCCCACTGAGGAATCATGCTTTAGTTTTAGTACTGCCTTTGAATTAAAATTCCCAGATATCATTTTGTAATTTTATATGGTGTCTGTGGTATGGGAAACTTACCAGAGATGTAGGTGATGGTGGGACTGTTTTAGATGCAGATTCATGTTGAGTGTCAGCATGCACTGTCCCGGGATAGGAACGAGATGGCAGAAGAAGTGGGTGTAGTCCGTCCGCTAATGGTGGAGTGCTTCCTTGTCCAAACATTTCTTCAGGAATTGCTTCACAGCTTACACGGCTATCAAAACCGTGTGATTTCGCTGACTGACTGAAAAAATAGATGTACCTCAGAAGTAATTTTGTTATTTATTTGACCAATGTTTCTTTCTAGAAACAATAATTTAAGTTCATTTAACAGATAAAAAGACAAAATCACAACCAAACTGCTACCACTCACATTTTCCTCATAAGCAGATATGCAAACTCACCTAGCATCTTTGTTGAAAGTCTGTTTCACATTTTTTGGGTTTTCAGATTTCATTTCCATGTCCTGAGCATTGTCATGCTCCTGTCTATTTTCTTTTAGAAATGGAATCTTCCAGTTAGCACTCATTTCTGGGCTCGAATTTGAGCGGCGAACAGGATTTCTTGCCTTACTTGCTTCTAGAAGACAGTAATTTTAGTTACAAAATTGAAAATACAAAGTCAAAAGAAAAACTTCTAGTAACACTTAAGGAGAGGAAACAAGATAGCATTAACTGAGCGCTTCCATGACTTATCACAATGACTAAAGAAAACCATGAGGAATCGTGCCACTCTTCTTTGAATCTTCCGTATTTCTTCCATTAATCCAATATGGTATAGGTCATAGGCCAACAAATGATGCTCAAGAATTTGTCAAGCAAGGCTTTTGTATGCAACCTCTTTTTTTTCATGAACTACTGGTCCCTAATATTTCTACAATAAATGCAAGTCTGGCATCTGCTTTCCCCATGGCAGCATTTACACAAATCAGCAACTGGATAGTCAAACTATATCGGACATCTACTATAATTATATGTATTTCATTATACTGACAAGGGAACCTCCCCATCGCACCCCCCTCTGATTTAGTTATAAGTTGTCACAGCAGATAGGCCTTGAAAAACTGAACACAGATCAATCGAGAAAACAGGAAATAGTTGTGTGGAACTATGAAAAAATTAACCAAAATATACAAACTGAGTAGTCCATGCGCAACATAGGCAACATCAAGGATAGCACGAGCTCAGGAGTGCCATGGTCCCATGTTTTGCGACCACACCACAAAACCGTGCGATTAGTAGACGAAAGGACGTGCCTCTCCAATGGAAACCGCAAACATTTGATTGCAAGGTCATAGGTCAACCGAATCCTCCACAGGAAACCACATCTGATATATTCCATACGACACTGGTGCGTCACATGACAGGAATATGTTGTCGACCCACCTAACTTGTACACTTGGCGAATGGGTAAAAAGATTCTTCTACTTTGCCCGATTTAGGTTTTCTTGTGGATGTGATAATCACTCCCAAAAAAGTGATGAAAACATAAGAGTTTGTCACATAAACTGCAACAAATGAATGCAACAGTTTCACAGTCACACAATTTTCCCTGTGCTCTATCAAAACATATGTTTTTAACGTTTTCAAATTTTTCCAAGTGCGGACGGACGGACAGATAATAATTGCCTGAAAACAAAAACTTACACTTTTCACGCGAGGGAAGACTTGAACCAAGAGCCTCTCGGTCCGCAGCTGCTCATGCTAACCACGGGACCACGGCGCTCCTGAGCTCACACTCTCCTTGATGTTGCTTATGATGCGCATGGACTACTCAGTTTGTATATTTTGCTTATTTTTTTCATTGTTCCACACAACTTCTTCCTGTTTTCTTGATTGATCTGTGTTCAGTTTTTCAAGGCCTATCCACTGTGCCAACTTATAACTACATCTGAGGGGGGTGCAATGGGGAGGTTCCCTTGTGAGTTATGCTTAGAGTCAGCTGCCAATTTTTGCACTGATCATTTGCAAGGCTCTCTACAATTCAAAACCTCAACAGTATTTATTTCAACAAAAGAATTTTCCAGTTAGCACTCATCATCTGTGAACAGCGTAACAAGAAGGATGATATAGTTCTCATAAAATCCTGTTGGGTAAATTTAGATGACTGTCCATTCACCAGCTATATTGTATATCTTGCATGGGGATCATGAGAATAAGTAAAGAGAGGTCAGAGACTATGAAAAGGCATATAGACAATCATTTGTCCCCTAGATCAATATGAAAATGTAGTAGGACATGGAACGCTCTGCCATGCACTGTACACTTGCTTGCTGAGTACACAGTACAATGAGTATAATGTGTAGATGTTGGTGTTGCAGGTATTTCAATATGCTCCCATGACAATGTAAAGCTGTTGGCGAAAGTCTAAAAGTTTAAAAATTAAATTGTAATCTTTTTCCTGGCAAATCCTCTGTGCCCTGCAGGAATACTTGAAAGTCCATATAGTCTTTCAAGGGGATGTAAATCATAGAAATGATTACTTGAATTGAATTGAATTTTATTTGATCCTGTAAGATTACATTGTATACAGTAAATGTACGTGTAATATAGGACATGTCAAAGTGTTAACATTTCTTATCACTTATTTTTCTACACCTTTAGCTTACATTTTTACATTACTGATAATGAGTAACAATATATACAAATTTAATGGCATAAGTATTCTGCAACACTGTAAAACTCTTTTTCAATGAGACAGTCTAAGTTTCTTAGGAAAGTCATTGTGAAGTACACTATCTTTCAGGGCTTTGGGCAGACTTCTTAGTAGTCTGATACCAAAGTAATGGGGTCCTTTTTCTAGCATTGCCAGTCGGTGGGGTATGCTCCGTACTTCATTCTTCTTTCAACTTTAGGCTTGATTTGTTGTGAGTTATACCTTAAAGTAAGTGTGTTTCAGCAAGTATAGTTTCAGCTCTCTGAGACTGCAGACGTGTGCAAGTTGCATTTGTGTGTGTGTGTGTGTGTGTGTGTGTGTGTGTGTGTGTGTGTGTACTGCTGACAAAGGCCTTAATGGCCAAAAGCTATGATCATGTGAATCTTTTTATTGTGTCTATCGCGACTCAGCATCTCTGCTATATAGTGAGTAGCAACTTTCCTTCTCTGGTATTGTTATAACTTAAAGTAAGTAAAACATATTGGGAAATGTAAATCTGTTCATGTCAAGAGTATACATGATTGTTTATTTGATACAGCCATCCTGCCTTGCCGCTTCTATAGTTTTTTCCAGATAAGCCAAACTCAACACCTCTTCTTGTACTAACTACTATTAAATTAACCCTAGGATGCCATATTTATTTTTTTAAAAATCATGGATGGCAAAGAGGAGGTTCGGTGAATCCAGTGGGATTAAAGTGTTCTACAGATAACAAAATTATAACTTTCTAAAAGGTGTATGTATTTTAACTAAGGTAGTATCTTATACATGTTGTTAATAGTTATAATTATTATGCTGAGTCAATTAAAATTAGCATATTACAATACAAAATACAAATGTGTTGATATCTTACAAGAACTAATCAACTTAAGGTAGGAAAGATACTTAACAATTCTTTCTGAATGTGCATTACATACATGATTATGATGTTTCCAGAATGAGATTTTCACTCTGCAGCGGAGTGTGTGCTGATATGAAACTTCCTGGCAGATTAAAACTGTGTGCCGGACAGTCGGGCACACAGTTTTAATCTGCCAGGAAGTTTCATATCAGCGCACACTCCGCTGCAGAGTGAAAATCTCATTCTGGAAACATCTCCCAGGCTGTGGCTAAGCCATGTCTCCGCAATATCCTTTCTTTCAGGAGTGCTAGTTCTGCAAGGTTCGCAGAAGAGCTTCTGTAAAGTTTGGAAGGTAGGAGACGGATACTGGCAGAAGTAAAGCTGTGAGTACCGGACGTGAGTCGTGCTTCGGTAGCTCAGTTGGTAGAGCACTTGCCCGCGAAAGGCAAAGGTCCCGAGTTCGAGTCTCGGTCGGGCACACAGTTTTAATCTGCCAGGAAGTTTCATATCAGCGCACACTCCGCTGCAGAGTGAAAATCTCATTCTGATAACACTGACCTCTTCCTGCAGGAGGTTGATCTGTATCTGCTGTAGCTTCTTTGATTTTATTTTGTAGAATACTTTCCACTGACTCAACAATTTGGTTAGGTAACTTTCTTACATTGGTACTTCTTTGTGCTGCCTATGGTTTCACAAGTTTCGACCCAGCTTGCAGAACGAAAAAAAAAAAGTTTCTGTTTGTTGTGTTTCTTGTCATTTGATCCTGGATGTCGCTGGATGAATATTGTGTTTGCATTGACAGCACAGGTATTGATGAGAGAGAAAATGTTGACAGAACCATCTTTCTGTTCCCTCCCTGCAGGTGTACATACAAGCCATTTGATAAATAGTATCAATTCCACCTTTAATAAAACTATAACATGGATTAATGTGGGTTTCATTCTACTCTCCTCATTCAGTGCCTTTGTCGGTGCACTGATGGTTTCATCAGCAAGTGTTTTTTGGTTTTGTTCTTCCTAGGTAGGATATTAAAGTAACTAGGGGCCTACCTGTTGTTGGGTCTGTGAACAAGAACACTGATGAATATAGCTCTCAATTTTATGTGTTCTTTGTTGTGTCTGGAGTATGCTTCCTGTCTGACTGAAGATTTCTTACTGCAGTAACTTTGTAGATTTGGTCTGACTCTTCCAACAAATCCATCAAAGTGTCGTATTGATCTGTAATAATATTTCAAGCAGTATTCCTCACAGGCACTGCCAGACGTTTAGTGGCAGCTGCTGAATCTCGTTTTTCTTTGAGTAAAATCTGTACTTACACTTGCACAAGGTTCAACATACATGATGTATCTATCTATTGCACTTGACATCATGCATATAAGGATACCACACTTGCCCGATTTCTCCTTTATAAATACTCTGAAAGGTCAGTGTCCTCTATGCAAACTGAGCATCTCATCATTGGTGAGAAGCACTCCTGGTTTATACAGTAGTGGAAACCTATCATCCACTCTGTTGAAAACTTCACAGATTGCTGTGAATATGGCTGCTTTCTTTCTTTGCTGGGTAGTAGTTTAGTCAACAAACCTAACAATACCAATGATCTCATGATATAATACTCTTGTAACAGAGATCATGCACATGATCAGAACTGTCCTTATTTGCACCCATAAGTATAAGTATTACTATAAAGCAGCAGCAGAACACACATATAAAAGACTGTTGTTGTGCCATGTCCTTGGTTTCGCCCTCCACGTGGCCTTAATTTAATTTCTTCTGTCTCAGCTTTTCTTCACTGTAACTGCTCTTTGATTCACTCCGTTTTAGTTTTCTACACCTTTCAGTGTCTTTCCTGCCCTTTTTCACCATCATCTCCCACTTCCATTACATACAATGCATTTAGCTTAATCGCTCTTATTAACTCGTGCACAATATTTTAGTAGTAGTCTCTGTCTTGCATATTATCCTTTCTTCCATCTTTGAGCTCTCAGGTTTTCAAATCTCATCTGATGCAGTCCCCAACAATCAGTCTTACTTCTCATCTCATACATTAAGTTTCCCTGACCCACAGGTCCGGGTTACTTTCCCAAAATCTACCCCTTTTCCTAGACCTCTCCAGTCCTTTTCCTTCACCCTTCTTCCTTCCCCTTCAACCCTTCTGCCTGAAGAAAAGCTTGCCAATCACAACGTTCTTATGTGTGTGTTCTGCCGCAGCTTGGTGAGTAGACTTTTTATCTATCCAATTAAATAATTTAAAAACAAAGATGATGTGACTTATCAAATGAAAGCGCTGTCATGTTGATAGATACACAAACATACACACAAAATCAAGCTTTCACAACCAACGGTTGCTTCATCAGGAAAGAGGGAAGGAGAGGGAAAGACGAAAGGATATGGGTCTTAAGGGAGAGGATAAGGAGTCATTCCAATCCCGGGAGCGGAAAGACTTAGTCTTTGCATTTACAAATGTCTGCTTGTGTGTGTGTGTGTGTGTGTGTGTGTGTGTGTGTGTGTGTGTGTGTGTGCACGCGCTCCCCCTAAGCGCGTGCGAGAGAGTGTATACCTGTCCTTTTTTCCCCCCTAAGGTAAGTCTTTCCGCTCCCAGGATTGGAATGACTCCTTACCCTCTCCTTTGAAACCCACATCCTTTCTTCTTTCCCTCTCCTTCCCTCTTTCCTGATGAAGCAACTGTTGGTTGTGAAAGATTGAATTTTGTGTGTATGTTTGTGTTTCTTTGGGTGTCTATCAACATGCCAGTGTTTTCGTTTGGTAAGTCACATCATCTTTGTTTTTAGATATGTTTTTCCCACGTGGAATGTTTCCCTCTATTATATTCAATTAAATAATTCCAAAATGAGATTTTCACTCTGCAGCAGAGTGTGCGCTGATATGAAACTTCCTGGCAGATTAAAACTGTGTGCCCGACTGAGACTCGAACTCGGGACCTTTGCCTTTCGCGGGCAAGTGCTCTACCATCTGAGCTACCGAAGCACGACTCACGCCCGGTACTCACAGCTTTACTTCTGCCAGTATCTCGTCTCCTACCTTCCAAACGTTACAGAAGCTCTTCTGCGAAACTTGCAGAACTAGCACTCCTGAAAGAAAGGATATTGCGGAGACATGGCTTAGCCACAGCCTGGGGGATGTTTCCAGAATGAGATTTTTCACTCTGCAGCGGAGTGTGCGCTGATATGAAACTTCCTGGCAGATTAAAACTGTGTGCCTGACCGAGACTCGAACTAGGGACCTTTGCCTTTCGCGGGCAAGTGCTCTACCATCTGAGCTACTGAAGTACGACTTACGCTCGGTACTCACAGCTTTACTTCTGCCAGTACCTCATCTCCAACCTTCCAAACTTAAATAATTTCATCAATAATGGATTGTTTTCATCATTATAATATTACTATAAAGACATACAATTCTTTCTCATTAGTAGAAGTAACATTTAGACTAACTGCCACTTCATTTGAATGTTTTACTGTAACATCCATGATGTCAGGTGTACAAAATAACATCAACGCTTCTCCAGGAGAATGGCAAATACCAGCTGGAATTATTCCTGGTCGCTCCACTATTATATTTCCAAGAGACCTCCTAGGTATTGTTGGTTGTGTGATTACATACCTTCTTCCAGACTTGGTGACTGTCACATCCTAATGATCACTACCTAAAGCTACATCATCTTCAACATCACTAACGTCCACATCACTTTCCCCATCTGAATCTTACTCCATAACACCATCCCCATCTTCACTTTCACTCATGGAAGTAGAATCTTCACATAAAATTTCGTTCAGAACATTTTCTAAGATAAATCGTACATTTTTTAGACGTTCCTGAGTCTCCATATGAACAGCAGGAAAATGAACTAACTCACTGGAAGTATACAAGATAGGTAGTTGCTGAATATCAACAACAATCACTTTATCTGAAAAACTGATTCTTGAGAATGTCAAGACTGCCAACAAACAAGAAACAGACTTGCATTGTTGTAGAGAGGGGAAATAATTATTTTACATAGAATAATTTTCTCCAGTGAACCTGAAAAGTTTAATTTTTCTTTCTTTCATAGGAGTAGTTTTCAATAGAATTTGACAATATAAAGTTTCATACAACATTTAATAAACAAAAACTCATAGGGAAAATGTTGTATGACATTCACTTGGGCAGAGAGAACAGTTGTGGGTTCTACTCATCTCTTAGTCCACCTGTTTGAAGAACCAAGCATGAAAATTTCTGTCATTGATAAAATCTTTTCAAATGTCTGCTCCTCTCTCATACAGAATGATAAAATTCAGCAATAACAGGCACACACTATTATCACAAACTTAAGCCAAACTGTCCAAATAGTCACCAACATGTTTAACACTTACGCCGACCCTATAACAATTTGCCAATCTCCCCCACTCCCCCCTTCTCTCTCTCTCTCTCTCTCTCTCTCTCTCTCTCTCTCTCTCTCTCTCTCAACAGGTTTAGAATGTTCAACTCAATCTCAGTGTCATAGTCATTATTGTCCTACAAATACATAACAATTAAAGCAATTCTGCTACAGAACTGAACCTCCTAAAATACACTCCTGGAAATAGAAAAAAGAACACATTGACACCGGTGTGTCAGACCCACCATACTTGTTCCGGACTCTGCGAGAGGGCTGTACAAGCAATGATCACACGCATGGCACAGCGGACATACCAGGAACTGCGGTGTTGGCCGTCGAATGGCGCTAGCTGCGCAGCATTTGTGCACCGCCGCCGTCAGTGTCAGCCAGTTTGCCGTGGCATACGGAACTCCATCAAAGTCTTTAACACTGGTAGCATGCTGCGACAGCGTGGACGTGAACCGTATGTGCAGTTGACGGACTTTGAGCGAGGGCGTATAGTGGGCATGCGGGAGGCCGGGTGGACGTACCGCCGAATTGCTCAACACGTGGGGCGTGAGGTCTCCACAGTACATCGATGTTGTCGCCAGTGGTCGGCGGAAGGTGCACGTGCCCGTCGACCTGGGACCGGACCGCAGCGACGCGCGGATGCACGCCAAGACCGTAGGATCCTACTCAGTGCCGTAGGGGACCGCACCGCCAGCAAATTAGGGACACTGTTGCTCCTGGGGTATCGGCGAGGACCATTCGCAACCGTCTCCATGAAGCTGGGCTACGGTCCCGCACACCGTTAGGCCGTCTTCCGCTCACGCCCCAACATCGTGCAGCCCGCCTCCAGTGGTGTCGCGACAGGCGTGAATGGAGGGACGAATGGGGACGTGTCATCTTCAGCGATGAGAGTCGCTTCTGCCTTGGTGCCAATGATGGTCGTATGCGTGTTTGGCGCCGTGCAGGTGAGTGCCACAATCAGGACTGCATACGACCGAGACACACAGGGCCAACACCCGGCATCATGGTGTGGGGAGCGATCTCCTACACTGGCCGTACACCTCTGGTGATCGTCGAGGGGACACTGAATAGTGCACGGTACATCCAAACCATCATCGAACCCATCGTTCTACCATTCCTAGACCGGCAAGGGAACTTGCTGTTCCAACAGGACAATGCACGTCCGCATGTATCCTGTGCCACCCAACGTGCTCTAGAAGGTGTAAGTCAACTACCCTATCCAGCAAGATCTCCGGATCTGCCCCCAATTGAGCATGTTTGGGACTGGATGAAGCGTCGTCTCACGCGGTCTGCACGTCCAGCACGAACGCTGGTCCAACTGAGGTGCCAGGTGGAAATGACATGGCAAGCCGTTCCACAGGACTACATCCAGCATCTCTACGATCGTCTCCATGGGAGAATAGCAGCCTGCATTGCTGCGAAAGGTGGATATACACTGTACTAGTGCTTCATTGTGCATGCTCTGTTGCCTGTGTCTGTGTGCCTGTGGTTCTTTCAGTGTGATCATGTGATGTATCTGACCCCAGGAATGTGTCAGTAAAGTTTCCCCTTCCTGGGACAATGAATTCACAGTGTTCTTATTTCAATTTCCAGGAGTGTAGTAGAACAAATAAAACAGTAAAATTGAAGCACTCAGTTCAGAGCTTGTATACAACATTCTAATAATTCTTTCCTTTCAGGAATCAGAACTGCCTAAAAAAACACTATTTTTCCTATTCTAAAATTTTATGGATAAGATTAATTGTATCAAAGTAGTTAAAAAGGTGTATGACAACATTGCCTTTCACTACACATTGTTTGGAATCTCTTCTCATCAATGGAAAAATCACTATTTAACTATTGGTTCTGAATTACTTTCTCCCTTCTGTTATCTGATTTTATACTTTTCTTTCTACCTACTATCTCCTCTCCATGGAGGAAAAAAGCCAACGCAAATGTCCACTTTTTTCACACATTTGTCTGCAATATGCGTGTGTTGGTCTAATAAACTACAGGTTTTTTTGTCAGTCTTGGTCAGTTTATAAAATAGAATTGATTGTAGGTGCTGTTAAAATGTGTGCTCATGAAATTACTATACCTTCAGGTTCCAAAAAGCTTTCACCTGCTGGTAGGTCTAGACTTTCAGTACTTTCACGCCTGGAGGGGCAGACTTTGTATGGTGAGCATGGGATGTTGATTGGCTCAGTTGATTTTGGTACATTATCGCTCACCAGCTCAAATCCTGCATCCGATGTGTTCTGTGAAAACGAACAAGGAAAATACCACTGTCAACACAAAACTCAACATTAATATTTAGTACGAACTTCACATTGTGCTAATATTTTTTTTTCATTTTCTTATCTCTTTTTATTAGTAGTACATATATGACAGTGGCATGATATTACTAAATTCTTGTTCAGGCATTATTTCATTAAACTTTAGTACTCGCTGCATAATTTAATGTTTGGCAATGACAATAGTACATCTGGTTCATATGAACACATTATTTATGGAAATGTTCACAATTTATGCTACTTCGACACATTCCATTTCAAAATTTGTTAATGTTAAAGAATTTTTTTATTCCAAGGATAAAAGAGCTCATTCAAAAACTACTATTCCTTATGTTTCAACAAATGGTTTACTTTTTCCAGGAACATATTTTTTCAGAATTTATTCGTATCAGAACTTTTATGTTCCAGAATGTTTGGGTGTTAAAATTTACTTCTTTCAAAAATCCAGTAACAGGTTTCTAGCCCAGATTTTTCTGTTTATGAAAATGTGTACTCTCTCTTAAACAGCCTGTTATGTTTGTTAACAATAATGGATATTCCTGGATGGAACAATACATAAAATAAAGACAACCATTACATTTTAGTAGACTAATGTGTGGCTCTTACACACATGTAACAGAACAAAGTATTATGTAGCTTTTAAACTGTGACATCTTCTGGCTGACTTTCACACTCCAACCACACAGACACCCAAATGTATACTACCATGGTGACACTGATTATTAGAGACCAGTTGCCTGCTGATGTGGGTTGGGAGGGTACAGGAAAGGAGGCATAAGATAAGGAGGAGGAGTGGAATAGTGCGAGACAGATGACACAGTGACTAAACAATAAGATGAAATGAGTTCTGAGGGAGTAGAGCATATAAGAAATGGAGACAAAGGAAGAACAGGAGGAAGGTAAGTGGGGTGGTGAGGTAGAAGGTGGATACACAGGGGGCAGAGTGGTGGAAGAAGGGGAAGAGAGCGTGAGGGAGGCAGCAGTCAGTCAGTCAGTCAGTCAGTCAGGGAGTGAGTCAGTCAGTCAGGGAGTGAGTCAGTCAGTCAGGGAGTGAGTCAGTCAGTCAGGGAGTGAGTGAGTGAGTGAGTGAGTTTACTGCCAGGAGAAGAGCCAGAGCCCAAAAGCTAGTTAATACTGTGTTCTGTTATGTATGTGTGTATATGCCACACATCAGTTGACACAAGGTGACTAAGTAGTTTAACTATTCAAAACAGAAAATTTTATTTTCTATAAATTTTTTTGTGAACTTGAGGGCATTCCATGCATATTAAACTGTTCCCCCATAAAATTTTACTGATAATATGGCTATTTTCTAATAATGCATCTATTAGTTAAACAAGCTTATTTTACTGTCTACTGTAATTTTGTCCCATTTAGCTTTCTTGTTTATCATAATAATTTCAGGAGAATGGAAGGCTGCCTTGATACATCCACTACATAAGAAAGGCAAAAAAGAAGACATTAACTATAGAGGAATTTCTTTGCTACCAGTTATATATAAAATATTTTCCAAGCTTTTACTTAATAGAGTAGAAACAACACTGGACAGTCATTTAGCAGAATATCAAGATGGTTTTAGGAAGGAGAGATGTTTTAGATACATATTTAATCTGAAGACCATCATTCACCACAGATTATTGAATTCGAAAGATTTTGTTGTAATGCTTGTTTATTCAAAAGGGCCTTTGATTCCATTGGCACACAAACTCTAGATGAAATGTCAGACAATTTGGCGTAAAGTTTAAATTGGCAAATCTAATTATGAGACACTTACAAAACACAGTATCATTGAACGAATATAAGATTTCTCCAATCAGGTTGGGAAGAGGAAACAAAAATATTCTTGCATTTGGAGATGACTACTTTGCTTTCTGAAAGTGTGATGCCTGCTGTAACACAAATTAATCATTTAGAAGATATAGGCATATAGTTAATAGGACTGGCTTAAGAGTTTTTACAGGGAGGGGAGTGGAGGGGGGGGGGGGGGAGATGGCAATAAAGGATGAGGAAGAAATGCACACATTAAAAAAGGAACTGAAATTTATGAAAATGGGACTTGGCCACACTGGAAAAAATAAATAAATAAAGTAAAAATGGGAAAGTCATATAGTATAACCAAAGACTTTTGTGGATGTCAAACTCCAAAAATAAGGCATTACTATACAGCCAGCACATCTACATGCAAGTGAGTGTCTAGCATTATACTATAATTTAGATAAATTAGAACTACTAGAAAGGCAAATCATTTGGAAAGTACTACGTCCATGAAAAACTATAGAGGGTTGTAAATTACATAGTAATGGGGAAATTTATTAAAACATACAAAACATAACAAAAGTAATGGGAAAAAGATGAATGGTATTTTTTTGAATATTTACTCAATAATGCAAGACATTAGATTAACCAAAAAGATATTCAAATATTTGTGGGCTACGAGGTCAACAACAAGCTGGACCCATGAAGTAAAAAATGATTCAGAAAAAAATATAAAAGATGATGAAACAACTGACAAAATTGTTTAAGGAACAAGTATTGAAAGTGGGAGGATTAAAAAAACTGGTTTTAAGTGGTTCAATAGCAGTAGGGAGAAATCTAGGGAACAATTGTAACAGTACTGGGGACAAAAATAAAAGAGCAACAAATAAGGCATTGGCCAATGTGAATGGTGACAGGGTGGAGGGCAGTGGGGCAAGGGGGATGCACATATGAAAACAGAATATGGACAGAGAAAGAAAAGGAGATGGGAGTAAAAAGAAATACATTACAATAGCATCAAACTCGCAAGATGTTTGCCCTCTTGGTAGAAGGTGAAATCTTAGCTAAAGCCTGACTTCGATTTTGATTGAGGATACACACTGTAACCAGTGCTACACAGCACAGGGCCCAAAAACAGATGCAGCAATGAATGACAAGGATATTTGGGTATGATCAGACTGGGTTCATTATGATCAGCATTCCCATTATAATAACAACAATAATAATATTTAAAAAAGATGAAAAATTTACATCATCTCTGTGGTAAAGCAGGCTCTGTAAGTCTCATCTATTGTGATTATAGAATACACTTCACAATGTACACACCATGTCCTTTAATCCTTACTGTTATTTTAATAACCTTCTATCCAATAAAAGCAGTTGCATGTCCCATACAGGTAGTCTCTCTGACAGTTTCTTCAAAGGGCAATCACAAACTGATCATCCCCTACAATCACAGCAGTATTCCCCAAACACTCTAGAAAGTTCTTACATTTATCGTCACTTCATTGTATTTTTTTCTGATCTCTCCTACATGATGCCAATTTATCAACTGCTGTATCACAGGCTCTTTGAAACATCAAAACTGATAACTTTATTTATTTCACTTCATGTTCGATAGATCCTGGTAGTGAGTGAATCGCAAGGATATGGAAGGTGTCAGATTCTACATATTTCAAATATAACTTGCATAAATACAATAAAAAGACACAATGCAATTAAAAATCAACTAAATAACAGTACAATCAATTAACAGAAAATTGTGTTTCACATGTTAAGGATGAGTAATATATTTATGATATGGAATGTGTCAGACTGTACACACTTAAAATATATCTTACATAAACACAATAAAAGATACGATGTACATAAGATATCAGCTAAACAGCAGCACATTCAGTTAAGAGAACATTTTTGTTTCACATGTTAAGGATGTGTAATATATATACAAGAGTCAAGTTAAACTAAATATTCCAATGGAAACACAGGAATACCAATAAATAATTGTCATATGCCTACGATAGTACTCAAACTTAATTATACTAATTTTACAGCACTTACAAATTCAATGATTATATACTTTTTTTTACATATTCGTCAACTGTATAAAAAGATTTCTCTGTCATGTACTCCTTGAGAGTTAGTTTGAATGCTGGAAATCTTTTGTGAAGGCATTTGATATGTGGTGGGAGAGCATTAAACAGCTTAATGCTGGAGTAATAAGCTCCTTTTTTAACTGTCTTATCATATTTCAAAGACACAGGTAGTCTAAAACACGAAGGCTGAATGGTAAGTTATGCCTTCATGGACAGTATAGCGATTGAATGGCAATATGTTAGTAACTGAAATATGGAAAATATCTTCTCATTTTTTCAACATAGTTATCAGATAACATGATACACTTTTGTCAATGGTAAGCATGGTTCTTGAGCCATATGAAAGAGTGCTACCTTCTGCTTCTGCAATCAAGCCTTCACAATTATCATCATTTCTTCACTGCAACTTTACTGACATAAATGAAGACCTGTCTCTATTTTAGAACACAGACAAAAATCACAGTGTAAATCTGGATTGTATAGCACATGATGTGTTTTTTAAAAATTTGTCTATGGACCCTCAGAGGTTTAAAAAAGTTAAGCTTGTAAGATAATGTACTCAATACCTGTAAAGATTTTGTCATATTTTGATACAAACTCACCATTAAAACCAATATATGAGTTATCTATACACGAGGGGCTTGGCGGTCTAGCAGTAATGTGTGTGTCTAGAAACCAAAAGGGTTCAGGATGGAATCCTGGTCAGACCACATACTTTTCAGTCTTCAATTTAACCTGGTTTTAACTTCTCAGTGATGTGAAGAGTTGCCAGAAACAACATGTGATCCAGAGTCCATTTTAAACTGTAGGTCCCCTTTATTGGGTTGGATAAATGGTGTACATTATGGACGTGCAAGTCACCAAAGTGTTGAAGACAGACTTGCACCAGGGCCACTAAGCTACACAATGTTATTATCATCATTCAAATACATAATTAAGTTTGTACAGAACCCTCAGAGCACAACTCCTACTTTCGTTTATCAGTTTTTTAATTTTATTAATTAAAAAGTCTCTTAATGAATAATATTACATTATTTGGTTCATATATTTAATTGCGTCCCGATTCACCTACATAACTACTCTGCAATTCACATTTAAGTGCTTGGCAGAGGGTTCATCGAACCACAATCATACTATCTCTCTACTATTCCACTCCCGAACAGCGAGCGGGAAAAACGAACACCTAAACCTTTCTGTTTGAGCTCTGATTTCTCTTATTTTATTTTGATGATCATTCCTACCTATGTAGGTTGGGCTCAACAAAATATTTTCGCTTTCGGAAGAGAAAGTTGGTGACTGAAATTTCATAAAAAGGACTCGCCGCGACGAAAAATGTCTATGCTGTAATGACTTCCATCCCAACTCGTGTATCATATCTGCCACACTCTCTCTCCTATAACGTGATAATACAAAACGAGCTGCCCTTTTTTGCACCCTTTCGATGTCCTCCGTCAATCCCACCTGGTAAGGATCCCACACCGCGCAGCAATATTCTAACAGAGGACGACCAAGTGTAGTGTAAGCTGTCTCTTTAGTGGACTTGTTGCATCTTCTAAGTGTCCTGCCAATGAAATGCAACCTTTGGCTCGCCTTCCCGACAATATTATCTATGTGGTCCTTCCAACTGAAGTTGTTTGTAATTTTAACACCCAGGTACTTAGTTGAATTGACAGCCTTGAGAATTGTACTATTTATCGAGTAATTTCTTCTGCACCGAAAACATGAACACAAAACTTGCCCAAAATGAAGATTTTACTATGCAGTGAAATGTGCACAACAGAGTATCTTCCTATTCATTGAAACTATGTACCACGTCACGACCTGATTTGGAAGCTCCGCTTGTCATGGGCAGAATAAATCATGGAACCTGTAAAAGACTATGATCTGGCTTGAGTAGAGGTCTGGCACATTAATTTATCTCATCAAGAAAGATGAAAATTTTGTATGCACGCATATAGATACATGTATTCTGCACACAGTTCTATTATGCATCCACAGCAAAATAAATACACAATAAAAATTATAGATACTGAAAAATAGTCAGGTAAAAGCAGTACCTCAACAGGAAGACTGCCACAGCTGATGCGTCTGTTTGATGATTGTGGCTCCACCTCATGTTGTTCCTTGTTACGGGCAGCCAGAGACGGAAGGAATAGAGTTGTGATGTCTGAGAGGGGAAAATCCTGTGGAGAGCTTTGTAGTTGAGGATGATTCTGCGTACGCATCACCCAAGACATGTCACCTGAAGTGGGAAAATTTTTTCCCCTCTTTAAAGTCAACATTAAATTTATAATTTTTTGTTCATAGGTAGTAATAGAGTAATAGTACATTTTAGAGGCAATAAAATCACACAAGCAAGTAAAGGGTACTTCATGGGCACTGATTAAAGTTTCAAGAAACAATTGAATTAATAGTTTCAAATTTTTTTTTTAATTTAGAAGTTTAAAGAAATGAACAGCTTCACAGAGTGTGAAATATACAATTAGAACTTTTTAGCCTTTTGTGTCAATGAAACAAGATTGAGTGTTCAAGCTGAATGAGATGATATAGATATTTAACATAATGCCGGACACCTTCACACATACAGGAACTATCATGATATTTATTTATTAAGAATTAATACAAAGAGTGTACTTTCCCAACACACACAGAAAGAATTTAAACACATACCTGCCTGCTTCATGCACAAAGGGATTTCAATTACTAATTCACAACAATATTTATTTGGTTCATTATCAGTAGGTATTTAAGAAAACTAAATGAAATCAAAATTAGTGTAAGGAGAGTTATGCATGAAGTGTTCAAGAAATTTGAAAGCAAAATTCTATCTCTGAATCAACAGAAAATTCTTAATTTTAATGTTGATGGAGCCAACTGTTCACAGAGTTTGTGATCATAATGGCACTGAAATGGAGGATATGAGAGAGAAAGCCAAATGCTACATGCCTTTTCCAAAATAGAGGAAGACTGTACTGTGGTTTCTCTCTTAAATCAAGAAAAACAAATGTGGAAATGATATATCGAAATAAGTGAAAACGTGATAAAAAAGGAACTAAAATTCCAACCTGGGAGGGCCACAATACATGACGAGATAACAGTACAATTCGATACAGAGTATGGGAAAGAAAATGCTAATCTCAGTAGTGTACAGTAGGGATACTGAAGGAGTGAAGCGTATATAATTACTGGAAGTAGGTGGAAGTCACTCTCATTTTCAAGAAGAATCATCAAACACAAAAAATTATAGACTTATAGCTCTCATGTCTGTGTGTCATATAATTTAGGAATACGTTTTATGTTTGAATTTTGTGACATTTCTGAAGATTGCAAATCTCCTCGACAGGAATCTACCTGGGTTCCGAAAACAATGATCATGAGAAAAACAGTGTACTCTGTTTATCTACAAGATTAGCAAAGCAATAGATACAGGAGTTCAGGTTGATGTTGCGTTCCTTGGGCTCCAGTATGCGTATGATAGTGTACCATACTGTTGCCTAAAAAATCTCAAACCAGTTGTGTGATTGGATTGAAGAGTTTCTAGCAAACAGTGTGCCATTCTCAATGAAGGAAAATCTTCAGACATAAAAGTAACTTTGGGTGTACCTCTTGGGAGTATTATAGAACCATTGCTTCCCACAAAATATGTAAATAGCTCCGTCGATAACATTGGAAGTTCCCCTGAGGCTTTTCATGGATTACACTCTTGTATACAGAGAAATCCCAACATTAGAAAACGGTACCAAAATGCTAGAAGACCTGCAGACTTAACACTTGGTGCAGAGGTGGGCAAATGACTCTCAATGCAAATAAATCTGACATATATCAAAAATGAAAAATTCAGGATGGAATGTAAATCACCATATCCATATAGTGGAGATGCAAAGTCACAGATAGGCACCACAAAAAGATTTTCACACTTAAATCTTTCGGCGGATGGTCGTTGTTAATGATAGGCACACATATGGGCACGCGCACCCACCCACCCACCCACCCACCCACCCACCCACCCACCCACCCACAAACGAGTTGTGAGTGAGTTGTGCTTGTGTGAGCATGTGTGTGTGCGTATGTGTGTGTGTGTATTGTTGACAAAGGCCATCAGCTGAAAGCTTTAAGAGTGAAAATCTTTTTGTTCCGCCTACATGTGACTCACCATCTACACTATATGGTGAGTAGCAACTTTAGTTTTCATAATATTGTTAAATGTGACATATTGTGCACATGTATTGCATGGTTACATGAAGGCAGGACAATCTCTGTAAGCAGTCATATCCGTAAAATATCTAGAAGTATGTATATAGAGTGATTTAATGTGGAAAAATCACATTACTGCAGGTAAAGTAGATGTTCAACTGACTCACTTTAAGAATCCTCCGGAAGTGCAGTCCACTCACAATGGAGGAAGCTTATATAATCTTTATTTGACCAATATTTGAATACTGATCATCTGTCTGGGATTTGTAACAGATAAAACTGATGGAGAAAATAGGTAAGATCCAAACATGGGCATCACATTTTGTTACACATTCATTTAGTAAGCACAAAATGGAGATGTTCAACTAATTCTAGTGGCAGACACTGCAAGGGAGGTTTTCTGGCTTCCTCCTATGTACATCTCACAAAAGACCATGAAGATAAAATAATAGAGATGTGAGCTGACAGGGAGGCTTACCAACAACTGTTCTTCCCGTAACCATTTACAACTGAAACAGGAAAATAGGAAGTGACAGTGGTACACAAAGCACTATCCACTCACAAAATATAAACGTAGATGTAAATGAAGCTGCAGACAGGTACTTCAGCCAGCTATAGAAGCTTGAGACTTGCTGTTTTGTTAAAAGTAACTTGATTATCATCTATCAATTCCTACAACGTTCAGTGGCAAAGCAGCTTTCACTTGCGACTGCAGCAAAAACATCCTTTACTGAACTGGTGGTTTAATGAAAACTGGCAGGTTATTGTGAAGAGATGAGGTGACATGCAGTCAACAATGAGGTTACCAAGGCCTTACTAAAAATATGAAGACAAGATGCCTTCTTGGAAAAGGAGTTGATGTCATTACTGGATTAGGTTGAAGCTGACGAGATTTCTAAAAATTCGATTAAAAAGATTGATAACTAATGAGGAGGTATTGAATAGATTCGGAGAGAAGACAAATTTGTGGCACAACTTGACTAGAAGAAGGGATCGGTTGGTAGGACATGTTCTGAGGCATCAAGGGATCACCAATTTAATATTGGAGGGCAGCATGGAGGGTAAAAATCGTAGAGGGAGACCAAGAGATGGATACACTAAGCAGATTCAGAAGGATGTAGGTTGCAGTAAGTACTGGGAGATGAAGAAGCTTGCATAGGATAGTGTAGCATGGAGAGCTGCATCAAACCAGTCTCAGGACTGAAGACCACAACAACAACAGATTGATTCTATTTTAATAAATTATTGTGTCGGTGCACAAGTTTGTGGTGTTTTTGTTTTTAATTTTGGTAATCCAGTTAATAAGGGTTTATTTCCCTACTGTCATTTTTTATTTGCAATTCCAAGTTGCTATTTGACTTTACATATTGTCATTTTCTCATTTGGAGATAATGAGTTGAGCTGTGAATGCTAGTGGAGAAGCATTTCCAACATATTCTTCTTTTGAGTTCAGTAGAGGAGTGACAGCAATGGAGATAGCCAGGAGCATTTGTGCCACATATGGGGATAATGCCATTGTACAGAGCAAGGCAAGAAAATGGTTTTCATCTTTTAAGGAGGATTGTTTTGACATTAGTGATTCTCTGCATTCAGGAACACCTTCTGGAGTTTGATGAAGGTCATTTAAACACACTAATCTACAATGATCCACATCAGTGTACTCGAGAATGATCAAATGTGATTAACTGTGATCATCCCTCACTTGTGTGACATTTGCACGGAATGGAGAAGCTTCTCAAAGCTGCTGTATGGGAACTGCACGCTGTAAGCCAAAATCACAAAAATCAGTGGTTGGCCACATGTGCCTCCCTCCTTGGTTGTCACTAATTGGGTCATGGACAACATTGACCACTTCCATCTTGTATTGTTATTGGTGACAAGAAATTGTTTCATTTTTGCTAACAAATGGAAAAGAGAGGTATGGCTGAGTCCCAAAAAAGCAGCAATCCCCATACAAAGACCCAGACTATCCACAAAAGATAATATTATGCAATTGGTGTAACAGTGATGGTGTGGTGTGCCATCCCTGCTGACATTTGTTGTCAAGGACTGAGACATCTTGCAGATGCAATTCACGAACAATGACCATGAAGACTGCATGAAATGAGGCTACTCCATGATAATGCCCACCCGCATTCTGCTATACTGACAACCATGCAGGAGTCAGTCTGGGAAGGCACTCCGCACCCACCTTATGCCCTCAGATTTTCACCTTTTCTGCTCTCTATTAGACAACCTTCAAGGAACTTCCATTCCAGATGAAAATGCAAACATGCCTTGATGAGTTCTTTGCCTCATAACCACATGATACCAACAGCTGTGGAATTGAAAAGTTACCTCAGAGTCGGCAGACTGTTGTAAATAGTGAAGGAGAATATATTACTGATGACTAAAGTCTCTGTTATGTGTATCTGTTTTGTTTATTAAACTTATGCAAAAATGCTATAATCTTACACACCAACAATAAAACACTAAGTGCTGATGCCTGTAGTAATGTTTACAGCAGGCCTGATAAAGCATGGCTCACGAGCCATTCCCCTAAAGCGAGTGTTTTCCTATCCAATTCAACAACTGCGGTGCCGTCATGGCATTGCCACAGCCTACTTTTTGCCTGAATTACTTGGTTTAATTTTGTTGGCCAGAATGTCAGGTTTGGATTTTTTTAAATGCCATTATAATGAGTGTTCACAATTTGAAAATAAGTTGAGTCAATTTACTATCAGAATTTGCATTTTTAACAGATTTTAGAAATCACTTAAATTGTTTGAATTTATGTTTGGAAGGGAAGAAATGCACACTTTCTTATAAGTTTGCAGATAATAGTAGATCCCACACATTGTTTAAATTGCATCTAAATAAGGAAAATGTTTGTCATATCCTGAGTCACTATGAATTGTACGAAGAATAAAACCAAATAAAATTTTCAAGATTATTTCTATTATTGACGAAATCACCAAGAGCTTCACAGCTATTCTAAAGATTTTAAGTTTATAGAACCAGAAGACATTTTCTTTCATGGCAATTAATGTTAGAATTGATCTTCAAGAAGTTGTGTGTGAGATACAAAATGATATGTTCACATCATCCAGAACAGAAAGAGACACCGTAATTTTTGATGTCACGGCACAAGATTCAACCAAATTTCACTGACTTCAGTCTTAAAATGCAGTCATATTCTGGATCGACTTATATTTGTGAAAGTACATCAAATATGCTGAAGCACAGTGCAGTGAGCAATGAGTTGTTGGAAGATCAACTCTGCTTCACTACAAAGCATTCAGATATTTATATTACAAAATTTTTCATGATTAAGTTAAATATATCTAGCCTCTGTGTATTTAAATATCTCAGTAAGAGTTTTACACCCATAATGAAATGAAAATCAAGGTTTAAATCGCTTATGTCCGGATGTGTTTAAATATGCTGAGAAGGTGGGGCTCACGATCTATAACCACTGTCAGTTCTGCCAGCAACTGGCCACCATGGCTGCGGCTGGGCCATGATGGCATGGTATTGCAGGTGTTGAGTTGGAGGGAGAAGCACTTGCTGTAGGAGGATGGTTTGTGAGCCACACTTTGCTAGGCCTTACACACAGTGTAGAGACAAGATCAAATAAACAGCAGCACATCTTGATCAAAATTATAGAAAAATTTGAGAGGAAACTATTTTCTGTGATTGTGAGTGAATGACAATTTAATATACTTTAAATAAAGAGTTTTATTTAATGATTTGTTACAGTAATCCAGAATAATCCAAACAGTCTACATTAATTTTTTTCTATGACTGAGTTCATACCTGTAGGTCTTCTGACATAGATCTCTGCCCAGCCTTGACACCAACAAGCACAAAGTTCTCTATCTTGCTTCTCAGATTCTTTCACACCTGCACAAAATAATTGTGATATTGTTTATAACAACACAACTTAGAAGTTAAGGATACAGTCATATGAACAAGAGCAATAGTTTCTTGTGACTGTAAGAGACCATAAACAATTTCATATTACTGCACATCATTTTATTTAGTAACTACATACAGCAAATACATTCATTTCTCCAACAACATTCCAATCTTAATTATCAGGTAGAACAAGCTTTTGACTAACATTAACTTTCCTTGACATGAATAAAAATATCATTGTCTCCTAGAACACCAATGACTGTACCTCTTCTTACACTCAGATTTATAAATGGGAAGGTAACAACAAATTAGAAAGATTAAAAGAAATTAATGTGCTTTCTCTATAATAATGTGAGATAAGATCCCTGTCAAAGAAATATTTTTATTTATTGGAATATAAAAGTTAAGATCTTAAAAGTGGCACCTTTCTTATTGCTATGCAAAATTGCACACCCAATTACTGTTTTCAAAACGTTACATGCAGCATTTGGGTAGATTTGTAAAAGCTGCTTTATTTCATTTCAGTAAAGTGTCTCCCTGATTCCATCTATATACTTGAAAATTACATTTACACTGGTGTCTACAACATCAGACAATTTCACAACCAAAAAGCAAGGCCAGTGTTACAATGATTTCTTTTTCTGTAAGATTGTCTGTCAAGTTTAAGATGTATATTACTGTCACATAATTCCAGTTGCAGATTGCCTATCTAATGCCTTCCTGGGGCAACAAAGATTTTACTTTCAATATTTCATACAGTTACCAAACAAATTTAAAATGCGCTCACAATCTTCTTACTGAGAGCTATAATCTTGTGTCAATGGTTTAGCACAGTAAGTCAAGTACTACAGTTAGAATCAGTATATACATCTTGAGACAGCCTGACTCACAGTGCACAAATTTCCCCGGCTATATTCATCCGGTATTTAAGAATGACAGCACTTAGCCAATGTCAACAAACTTGACACGCAATTTCAAGTTATACAAAACTTTTTTGCTAACCCCCTTCTCCCTCAAACTTACGAAAAGAAAAAAAAGTTAATCATTTACTACATTTTTGTTGTACATGCAATAAATTGCAATATCAGATGTTACATTTTAATTTATTACTTCTTTACTACTAACTCAATTTGCAAAAAATTTTGCAGACAGTATCCATGTACACCACCAAATGTACCTGCAAAATAATATCATTGTACAAAACATGGTTCAGGAGCTATGATACCATGAACATTGACATGTATGAAAAACTAGCTTTTGCTTCAAATGGAGCACAAATTACTCATCCAGTGTTCCAACAAACTTTAAACACAATTTCAAATACTTTCTAAACTACTACTATTTTATATGCTTGATATCAACTATTTAACCCATTAACTGATTTGTAAGGTAATCAGATGTTTAAAGAATCAAATTTCCACGTATAACAAGCTTCAAACAATTGTGGTTGGGTCCCTAATGGTAGTTTTCCAACCAAGCTGCAAAATAAGAGATGAAAGATTGTATATGAGTATACATTTCTCATTACAAAACTAGTGATCGGTCAAGACTGTAATGCTGGCTATTCTGTACACACTACCGGAAGTGTTAAAAAAATGGGCTCCTCAAATGTTATAAAAACAGTCATTAGTAAGAAGTAAATTTAAAAATGCTCTTTTCCAGTCATGAAGGAGTTTAAAACTGAGCTCCAGGTGGACAATCAGTCTGTGAGGATACAGTGTTCTCACATGGCAATCTATTTGCCGTCTATCAATAATTTAGATATACATATATAGTTATCGATGAAGTTCTCTGTTTAGCTTGTAGCTGTGACTACCAGTATAAGTTAATCTTTGCTTGTTGACAATATGCATGAGACCAGTTACTGTTGTGATGCAAATTAGTTACAGTTGGGCACTTGGCCAGGAAGGAGTGAGTTGACCTTGAATAGTGCATTTTTCGGCACTGCTCAGTAGCCGTCTCAATGCTTTTATAACAATATTATTTACATTCCATCCTAAATCCTAATTTTAATGTTCTTTTGCATAATTAATGAATTTCTGATACAGACAGATATGTGAAAACCTTTTATCTGTTGAGTTCCATTGAGCTATTAATCACTCTGTGACTGTATTAACTTAATTTAAATACTTATATCTGACAATCAAGCCTCATGAAATTATTATTATTATTATTATTATTATTATTATTATTATTATTATTGTTATCATTAGCAATAACTTAAGTTTTTATTAGCTTTATCTATCTTTATATGGGGGAGAAAGAAGACTTTTCAACTTTTCTTCTTTCTAATTTGGTTTTGGTTTGAAGGCGTAGATTACAATCCCTTCAACATATTAGAGGTGAGGGAAATGCTCAGTCACCAACACTGAATGTCAGTGCTTTTAAGGAATATTTTATTCTCTGCAGCATCTAAGTATGGTACTACAGTGCGAACTGTCATCTCCGAGAACTGGAGAAATTTTCTTATGTATTGACACAGTGTCAGCCCTTGTGAAAAAGTACAATGGCTTGTTAGAAAGCGCATTTTTTCGATTTAAATATCACTCCGTATTGATGTGGACACTGACTATAATTCATTGCTTGTGAACCACAAATTAAAACTGAAGAAACTGAAAAAAGATGGGAAATTAAGGATATGGGAAATGAATAATATGAAAGAACCAGAGGTTGCTGAGAGTCTCAAAGAGAGCATTAGGCAAAAATTGACTGAAGAGGATGAAATAATTAAAAAGACAAGGCCTAGTAGAAATTACTGGACATTACACGATATACAAATTTATTTGATAAAAAGAGAAAATACAAAAATGTGACAAATGAAGCAGACACAAGGGTGCTACAGGTGTCCAAAAAATGAGACTAACAAAGTGCAACATGGCTAAGCAGGAATGGCTGTAGGAAAAATGCAAGTCTATAGGAGCATGTATAATTAGGGATAAGGTAGATTCCACCTATAGGAAAAGTAATGAGGTCTTTGGAGGAAAGAGAAGCAGCAGCAGCTTTATGAATATCAAGAGCTCAGGTGGAAAACCAGCACTAAGCAAGGAAGGTTAAGCTGAAAGGCAGAATGAATAGAGGGGCTACACAAGGGAAATGAACCTAAGGCAATATTATAGAATGCAAAGATGAAGTAGATGAAGGTGAGATGGGACATACATACTGCAAGAAGAATATGACGGAGCACAATGACCCAAGTCGAAATCAGGCCCCTGGAGTAGATGACATTCTCCCTGAACTACTGATTTCCTTGGCACAGTAGGTATATGAGATGTTTGAGACAGTGGAAATAGCACAAGACTTCAAGAAGAATGTGATAATTCCAATTTCCTAGAAAGAATGTGCTGAAAGATGTGAATATTTCTGAACTATCAGTTCATAAGCCATACATTCAAAATACTGGCATGAATTATGAAATCTTTGTAGTTTGCAGAAGAATGGAAAAAAAGGTAGAAGCCGGCCTAGAGAAAGACCAGTTTGGGTTCCAGAGAAATATAGGAACACACAAGGTAATACTGATCCTACAACTCATCTTACAAGACAGGTTTAAACATACACTTACCTACGTTTATAGCATTTGTAGACTTAGAGAAAGCTTTTGACATTGTTGACTAGAATACGATCTAAAATTCTGATGATAGCAGGGATAAAATACCGGGACTGAAGGGTACACTACTTACACAGACACCTGACAGCAGCTGTAAGAGTCAAAGGATATGAAAGGAAAGCAATGGTTGAGATGGGTGTGAGACTCGATTTAGCCTATTCCTAATGTTATTCAATCTGAAGGAATTAAAGTTCAGGGAGGAGAAATAAAATCTTTGTGGTTTGCCAATGATGACGTAATTTTGTCAGAGACAGCAACAGACTTGAAAGAGCAGTTTAATGGAACGGACAGTGTCTTTAAAGCATATGAGATGAACATCAACAAAAGCAAAATAAGGATAATGGAATCAGGCAATACTAAGGGAATCAGATTACAAAATGAGACACTAAAAGCAGCAGAGGAGTTCTGCTCTGTGAACAGGAAAATAACTGATGATGGCCAAAGTACAGGATAAATAAAATGTAGACTGGAAATGGCTACAAAAGTGGTTCTGAAGACATTTGTTTGGGGTGTAGCCTTGTATGGAAGTAGACAAAAAGCAATTTAGAAAAGAAAAGAATAGAAGCTTCTGAAATTTGGAGCTGTATGAGTCTATTGACAAGTAGAAAAGTGAATCACATACATAATGAGGAAGTACTAAATACAGTAGTGTGGAAAACTGCAGTCGACAAGTCTTTGGTTGATGACCACAACAGCTACATTGACAGATAAATAACTGCAGAACAACTGATAGAAGCAGGTTATGCTTCTGGTTGCTGTGTTTGTATTAAATGTGCACAAAATTATGTTTTAGAGTTACAGAAACAAGTTCTTAATCTCAAGACCAAATCCATTAACTAATAAGCACCACAAATGTGTACACATTTCCAACATAAAATCTACTTACAAATGTATCAACTGATTCAGTACTGCAGAATGAAGAAGCTGCCGTTCATAAAAACCTATGAACCTATAGGTAACTTGGTGATGAAAACATACAAACTGTAAACTACACAATAATTACCATTAACAAAAAATATTGGTGAATGATATACAGTGAGAAGCATAGGTAATCTTTGGGTTCAGATTATAGTAAATACACAGATTCAGAATGCAGCAAATGTACTGACTGCTCCTCATGCAAGTACATGATGTGACATAACTTCATGCTCACCTCACACGCCGATTGCAACATGAAGTGTCATATCTAAATATTGGTGATCAATTCTGGTCAGACACTGCATCTGAAAAATGCACTCTGCACCATGAGAGGCAGGTCAGCATGCCTCTGATGGATGCCTGGTGGGCGCAGATGTACACACAAGTGGCACGGACGGGCAGAGCAGCAAGGTCAGGGGACCGCATGTGCTCCTTTCAGATTTGGACACACTAGGCATGACACGACATCTCCACCCGGAGGCACCCACAGACTATTATAGATACAGGAAAGCATGATCCGTCATGTTAAAGAAAAACTACAAATAATTGTGTTGATATGCAGAGATGATATGCGCGGGAAGTATAGCGTTGAGCAGATTTGACTAACTGGAAACCAGAAAATGATTACTAACTTTCACAACTTTTATTACATAAAGAAGATTGAGCTGTAAATATATGATACTCATCAATGTGCATTTACTGAGCTATTCATCTGTTTCATAACCATTATTAATTAACCTTTGAAAGACATTTTACTGGTCTTTGATTAAAATCAGCACATCATTTAATCCAAAATAGCTACACTAACAGCAAGACAGTATGTGTTTGTAGACTCGATTACACACTGTATACAACATTTAGTATGTAAGATTTTAATTGCAATTATTAATTAACTGATAATAATTTGCATAGCTTTGTCTGCAATTCAAAACTGATTAGAGCTACATTTAATCTAATCATGACAATAGAAAAAGCAGTCAAATTCTGTAAGAAAGAGGTACCATACATGTCTATACACTGTAATTAGTCAAGGCACGGAGTTCAGAGCTATTTTGATTGACTGGACACGGCTATGAAGCAGTAACTCATTAATGAACCACTACAAACATGAGTACACTTACGTGTGTGTGTGTGTGTGTGTGTGTGTGTGTGTGTGTGTGTGTGTGTGTGTGTGTGTGTGTGTGTGTGTGTGTGTGTGTGTGAATTGTGAGACAATCAGAGCACAAGTTGTGCTTACAGATACTGTGACTGTACACGACATTTGAAACAAAAATTACGTAGCTAAAGTCTGAGTAAGAAAAACATTGATGGCTATTAATACATCAGATTGTCTTAAAGTTTCATCTAATACATAAGTTGGACCTCCTTCCAAGAGCAGAACACCACCAGAGTACGAGAGCTACGGCTGCTGAATAATGATCATGTTTGTGTTTGTTTACATCAGGTTTACTCTTATGAGGAACACAGTATAGATCAGTTACTGCTGCTACAGTGGCAGGTTACCAAGATTTAGATGTGACTGAATGTGATGTTATAGTTGACACATGAGCGATGGGATACAGCATCTCCAAGATAGCAATGAAGTGGGGATTTTCTGGTACGACCATTTCACAAGTGTACCGTGAATATCTGGAATTTGGTAAAACATCAAATCTCTGACACTGCTGCAGCTGGAAAAAAGGTCCTGCAAGAATATGTCCAATTACGACTACAGAGAATCGTACAATGTGACTGAAGTACAACCTTTCCTCAAATTGCTGCAGATTTCAGTGCTGGGCCATCAACAAGTGTCAGTGTGCAAACCATTCAATGAAACACCAACAGTGGGCTTTAGGGGCTGAAGGCCCATTAATCTACCTTTGATGACTGCACGACACAAAGCTTTACACAGACATTGGACTGTTGATGCTTGGAAACATGTTGCCTGGTCGGACGAGTCTTGTTTCAAATTATATCAAACAGATGGACATGCACTGGTATGGAGACAACCTCATGAATCCTGCATGCCAACAGGGGACTGTCCAAGCTGGTGAAGGCTCTGTAACGGTGCGGGGCGTGTGCAGTTGGAATGATATGGGACCCCTGATGCACCTAGATACAACTCTGACAGGTGACACGTACATAAGCATCCTGTCTATTCAGCTGCCTCTATTCATGTCCATTGTGCATTCTGACAGACTTGGGCAATTAAAGCAGTATAATGCGACACCCCACACGTCCAAAATTGCTACAGAGTGGCACCAGGAACACTCTTCGCAGTTTGAACATTTCTGCTGGCCACCAAACTCCCCAGACATGAACATTATTGAACATATCTGGAATGCCTTGCAATGTGCTATTCAGAACAGACCTCCACCCTGTCATACTCATACGGATTTACAGACAGCCGCGCAGGATTCATGGTGTCAGTCCTCTCCAGCACTACTTCAGACATTAATCGAGTCCTCGCCACATTGTGCTGTGGCACTTTTGTGAGCTCGTGGGAGCCCTACAGGATATTAGGCACGTGTACCAGTTTCTTTGTCTCTTCAGTGTACATTCTACCAGAACTTCCCTAGCACATTTATTTAGATTTTTAGTACTTATATAATGGCACATTCAGATTTTTAATTGCATTTGCAAATGTTGTGAGAATAACATGAAGTCATTAAGCGATGTAGAGGCTTGGATTTTCCAGGAAGGGGTGTGCCGAGGGCTTAGGAGGATAGCAGCCACCTTATTATTTCACGCTGTTCGGGACAGACTGGAAGAGGCAAGCTCTATGATTCTCTCAGTGGAGAACTGGTTACAGACCTTCTGGTGATAGACAGTTTTGCATTGTTGGTTGAGACAGTTTGGAATATTTCGCATTAGTTTAAGGGGGAAAGGGGGGGGGGGGGCTGAGAGATATTCTGCAGAGATCACAACACAGTTTTATTTCTACCCATTGTTCAGTAGAACACTTATTTTTGCAACTGAAGGTCATTTGAACTTTGAGCTATTTGCGCCAAGTTCAGTTTTGAACTCAGTTTGCCACTGTGGACTGATTTCTTCTTCTTCGCTGATCAGCAGTTGAAATCACTGCATTGTGAGTTGATCAGATTACAGTTTATTTATGTTGGTGTTGAATTTGACTTAAATTAATTTTGGTTGTGAACACTGACTTTGTTTTCCATAAATTTTATTTATCTATTGTCATTGCCATTCATGGTATTGGGGGCTCAAGCTAAATTTCAGTTCTCTTAATTACATACTGTTTATGATGATCCTAAGAAATTTTGTGTGATAGCAAGAATAACAAAATTTATTTGTTAAACTTTGCCATCTGTAGTTGGGGTGCACTGTTTACAGTCACTGCACCTACAATCAATGTAATGTTTTTTTGTTTTTTTTTTTTTTTTGGTCAGGTGAATATAGGGTTATAAATACAAAATCAAATAGAGGTAATGCAGGAGTAGGTATAATAATGAATAAAAAAAATAGGCGTGCGGGTAAGCTACTACAAACAGCATAGTGAACGGATTATTGTGGCCAAGATAGACATGAAGCCCACGCCTACTACAGTAGTACAAGTTTATATGCCAACTAGCTCTGCAGATGATGAAGAAATTGATGAAATATATGATGAGATAAAAGAAATTATTCAGGTAGTGAAGGGAGACAAAAATTTAATATTCATGAGTGACTGGAATTCAAGTGTAGGAAAAGGGAGAGAAGGAAACATAATAGATGAATATGGATTGGGGGTAAGAAATGAAAGAGGAAGCCGTCTGGTAGAATTTTGCACAGAGCATAACTTAATCATAGCTAACACTTTGTTCAAGAATCATAAAAGAAGGTTGTATACATGGAAGAGGCCTGCAGATACGGGAAGGTTTCAGCTAGATTACATAATGGTAAGATAGAGATTTAGGAGCCAGGTTTTAAATTGTAAGACATTTCCAGGGGCAGATGTGGACTCTCACCACAATCTACTGGTTATGAACTGCAGATTAAAAATGAAGAAACTGCAAAAAGGTGGGAATTTAAGGAGATGGGACCTGGATAAACTGAAAGAACCAGAGGTTGTACAGAGTTTCAGGGAGAGCATAAGGGAACAATTGACAGGAATGGGGGAAAGAAATACAGTAGAAGAAGAATGGGTAGCTTTGAGGGATGAAGTAGTGAAGGCAGCAGAGGATAAAGTAGGTAAAAAGACGAGGGCTGCTAGAAATCCTTGGGTAACAGAAGAAATATTGAATTTAATTGATGAAAGGAGAAAATATAAAAATGCAGTAAATGAAGCAGGCAAAAAGTAATACAACCGTCTCAAAAATGAGATTGACAGGAAGTGCAAAATGGCTAAGCAGGGATGGCTAGAGGACAAATGTAAGGATGTAGAGACTTATCTCACTAAGGGTAAGATAGATACTGCCTACAGGAAAATTAAAGAGAGCTTTGGAGAAAAGAGAACCACTTGCACGAATATCAAGAGCTCAGATGGAAACCGAGTTCTAAGCAAAGAAGAGAAAGCAGAAAGGTGGAAGGAGCATATAGAGGGTCTATACAAGGGCGATGTACTTGAGGACAATATTATGGAAATGAAAGAGGATGTAGATGAAGATGAAATGGGAGATAAGATACTGTGTGAAGAGTTTGACAGAGCACTGAAAGACCTGAGTTGAAACAAGGCCCCGGGAGTAGACAACATTCCATTAGAACTACTGATGGCCTTGGGAGAACCAGTCCTGACAAAACTCTACCATCTGGTGAGCAAGATGTATGAGACAGGCAAAGTACCCTCAGACTCCAAGAAGAATGTAATAATTCCAATATCAAATAAAGCAGGTGTTGACAGATGTGAACATTACCGAACTATCAGTTTAATAAGTCACAGCTGCAAAATACTAACGCAAATTCTGTACAGACGAATGGAAAAACTGGTAGAAGCCGACCTCGGGGAAGATCAGTTTGGATTCCGTAGAAATATTGGAACACGTGAGGCAGTACTGACCTTACGACTTATCTTAGAAGAAAGATTAAGGAAAGGCAAACCTACGTTTCTAGCATTTGTAGACTTAGAGAAAGTTTTTGACAATGTTGACTGGACTACTCTCTTCCAAATTCTAAAGGTAGCAGGGAAAAAATACAGGGGGCGAAAGGCTATTTACAATTTGTACAGAAACCAGATTGCAGTTATAAGAGTCGAGGGAAATGAAAGGGAAGTAGTGGTTGGGAAGGGAGTGAGACAGGGTTGTAGCCTCTCCCGAATGTTATTCAATCTGTATATTGAGCAAGCAGTAAAGTTGATATTAAAATCCATGGAGAAGAAATAAAAACTTTGAGGTTCGCCGATGGCATTGTAATTCTGTCAGAGACAGCAAAAGACTTGGAAGAGCAGTTGAACGGAATGGACATTGTCTTGAAAGGAGGATATAAGATGAACATCAAGAAAAGCAAAACGAGGATAATGGAATGTAGTCGAATTGAGTCAGGTGACACTGAGGGAATTAGATTAGGAAATGAGACTCTTAAAGTAGTAAAGGAGTTTTGCTATTTGGGGATAACTGATGATGGTCGAAGTAGAGAGGATATAAAATGTAGACTGGCAATGGAAAGGAAAGCGTTTTTGAAGAAGAGAAAATTGTTAACATCGAGTATAGATTTAAGTGTCAGGAAGTCGTTTCTGAAAGTATTTGTATGGAGTGTAGCCATGTATGGAAGTGAAACATGGATGATAAATAGTTTGGGCAGGAAGAGAATAGAAGCCTTCGAAATGTGGTGCTACAGATGAATGCTGAAGATTAGATGGGTAGATCACATAACTAATGAGGAGGTATTGAATAGATTTGGGGAGAAGAGGAGTTTGTGGCACAACTTGACGAGAAGAAGGGACCGGTTGGTATGGCATGTTCTGAGGCATCAAGGGATCACAAATTTAGCATTGGAGGGCAGCATGGAGGGTAAAAATCGTAGAGGGAGACCAAGAGATACTCTAAGCAGATTCAGTAGGATGTAGGTTGCAGTAGGTACTGGGAGATGATGAAACTTGCACAAGATAGGATAGCATGGAGAGCTGCATCAAACCAGTCTCAGGACTGAAGACCTCAACAACAACAACAATACTGATACCTGTGATACAATGAAAAAGCTTACCTAAATATGTTGTATCCCTACATGATAGAATATGCAGAGAATTCCAACTGTATATCCTTTGTCTATATTTTTATATTATGATGTGACCTGCACCTTTAATTACAAACTCTCTAAGCAAATCATTAGAAATGCATCAACTGGAAACTCACCGAATAACAACTGATCAAGTTTGGCAGGTTCTGGCTCATGAGTGTCTGTCAGTTTTCGATTATCATCAGATGACACAGGCCCTGAAGCAGTAGTGGGAAAAGAGAGACGAGAAGGGTCCACTGACATCTGCCGGGAAAGCTGTTGCTGGCTTGCACTACTGTTCTCCTCTTTTCCAGCACCACCTGTCATCTGCAACCAATACAAAACTTAAAATTTTAATAACATAATAATGACAGTTAAGTCAAGCAATATGATGAAACATGAGAATTTGGTTTCACAACTCTGCGAAAATTAAAGTATTATAAGTGAAGGTGTATATTAAGTTCAGACAAGATTTAACAAATTTTCTGTAAACTGCAAGTAAAACAGAGTGCTTGAAGAAGTAGTACCTTGTGTACAAGGTTCAGGCCTAACGCAAAATAAGCAATTTAAAACTAATTTCAACTGGTGGTCAGTTTTATATAAAGACTTTTATATAGTCTGCTAGAATCATGATTTCTCGAACTGTTTGTTTTGAAAACAAAATTGAGGCATTCTCATGCTGCTGTATAAAGATCCAATCACCATCCAGAGAGGATCCTCAAGCAGCTGCAGCACTTAGTTCATATACATACAGCATGTGATCAAAAGTATCCAGACACCTGGCTGAAAATGACTTACAAGTTTGTGGCACCCTCCAGCAGTAATGCTGGAATTCAATATGGTGTTGGCCCACTCTTAGAGACAGCTTCCACTCTCACATGCATACTTTCAATCAGGTGCTGGAAGGTTTCTTGGGGAATGGCAGCCCATTCTTCATGGAGTGCTGCACTGAGGAGAGGTATTGATGTTTGACTGTGCGGCCTGGCATGAAGTTGGCGTTCCACAACATACCAAAAGTGTTCTACAGGGTTCAGGTCAGGAACTTGTACAGGCCAGTCCACTACAGGGATGTCATTGTCGTGTAACCACTCCGTCACAGGCCATGAATTTTGAACAGGTGCTTGATCATGTTGAAACATGCAATCACCATCCCTGAATTGCTCTTCAACAGTGGGAAGCAAGAAGGTGCTAAAACATCAATGTAGGTCTGTGATAATGCCATGCAAAACAACAGGGTGTGCAAACTTCTTCCATGAAAAACACGACCACACCATCTCCTCAAAATTTTACTGTTGGCACTACACATCAGAAACTCTGGACTAGGGATATTTAGGAGTGTGGAAATCTCACGTACAGACATACGACACAAGTGACACCTGACCATGTTTGAAGTCCATGAGTTCTGTGGAGTGCTCCATTCTGCTCTCTTGTAATGTCTAATGACTACTGACACAGAGTACCTGGCAGCAGGTGGCAGCACAATGCACATAATATGAAAAACATATTTTTTGGTGGTGTCTGGATACTTTTGATCACATAGTGTAAAGTAATTTAGTATTTTTCTACACTGCTTCTCCAAAGAAATGGAAAGTAATTGCTTATTTATCTGTTTTTAGTAGTTTTAATTAATGTTATTATACGAGTTCACCTATTTTGCCACTTTTATCATCATGTGAGCTGACTCTGTAGTGAAGATTTTATAGCTATTTTTCATTACTTTTGTTTATATTTTGTGTGTATCACAATTTTAGTCATTAGATTTATGCCATCTGTGGCACCGAAGTTGGATAATTTGATCTCTTGCTGTGTTCTTCCTCACAATTTCTCAATTACTTTTTCTTTAATTAGCATTTTTATGATCTTACACAGGTTATAGTAGGAATTGGACAGGGCCCGTATTTGCTATGTATGGAGACAAGATGAACTGGCTGCTGTTTGGAAAAACCTGGAAGCTTCATTGGCCAGTTTCCAGTAGTATCACTTGCGGCAAAAGCTGTGAGAGTTCTGATGCTGTTAGAACCCCAAGCATCTTTTGATGTGAAACATTTGACTGGCTGCAGACTGTAGCTCATATTGGCAAAAATTACACTTGTTCCCTGTGTTCTGCAGCTATCCACATCCCTGATGGTTGGCTGACGTGGTCAATCTGGCTAGCTTCACATGGATGGAGTAAGTGTGGTTGACTGTTCGGAGTGCTGTTCCCAAAAGCAGTTCCAGTTCTCTAGTTTAGGCCTAAGCTGAAGACCTAAAGCAGAAACCCAGACAATTCTCCATCAATCTCATATGTGAATTTCTCTGACTTTGTTATTAGGTGGAGATTTGTAGGGTCCTCCTCTCCATGAATCAAAATGTCACTACAGAAAAGAAGTGGCTACTTGGGTAGAAGAGTACTTGTGGAATCCACATGTTTGTACGTTAGAACCCATCCATAGGGTCAATATACACAATCAGAGAAAGATCAGCCACTTCCTCTCACAGGAAACCTTTCATCCTTGCAGTTCAAAAGGAAAAAATATTGTAGTAGTATTAGTTAATGTCAAGAGCATCAATAATCTCAGTATTAGTATTACTTTTTAATGGTATCTACAACTACATCTGTGTCTACACTCCGCAAACCACTGTGAGGTGCTTGACAGAGCATACATCCCATTGTACCAGTTACTAGGGTTTCTTCATTCACATATGGAACGAAGGAAGAATGATTGTTTAAATGCCCCTGTGCAACAGCAATTACTCTGATCTTATTCTCATGATCCCTGTGTGAGTGAGGCATAGGGAGTTACAGTATATCCCTAGAGTAATCACTTAAAGCCAGTTCTTGGAACTTTGTTAATAGACTTTCTCAGGATTGTTTATGTCTGTCTTCAAGAGTCTGTTATTTCAGTTCCTTCAGTATCTCTGTGACACTCTCTCATGGATTAATAAAACCCGTGACATTCGTGCTGCCCTTCTCTGTATACATTTAATATCCCTGTTGGTACTATTTGGTACAGGTCCCACACACTTGAGGACTATTCTAGGATTGGTCGCATGAGCGGTTTGTAAGCAATCTCTTTAGTAGACTGATTGCACTTCTCCAGTATTCTACCAATAAACCGAAGTCTACCACCTGCTTTACCCATGACTGAACCTATGTGATCATTCCATTTCATATTCCTATAAAGTGTTACAGCCAGATATTTGTATGAGTTGGCCGATTCCTACAATGTCTCATTGATATTATAATCATAGGATATTACGTTTCTTTTTATTTTGTGAAGTGTACGTTTCTGAACATTTAAAGTTAGTTGCCAATCTCTGCACCATGTTGAAATCTTATCAAGATCTAACTGACTATTTATGCACCTTCTCTCAGATAGAACTTCATTATAGATAACTGCATAATCTGCAAAAAGCCTGACTTTACTATTCATTTAGTCTGCAAGGTCATTAATATACTATATGAAGAACAGTGGTCCCAATCCACTTCCCTGCGGCACACCCGATGTCAATTCTATGTCAGACGATGACTCTCCACCCAAGATAACATGCTGTGTCATCCCTCAAGTCCTCAATCCACTCACAAATTTCACTTGATACCCCATGTGATCATACTTTTAACAATAACCATAAGTGTGATATTGAGTCAAATGCTTTCTGGAAATCAAGAAACACTACCTCTACCTGGTTCCTTGATCCAAAGCTTTCTGTGTGTCATGTGAGAAAAGTGCGAGTTGCATTTCACTTGATTGATGTTTTCGCAAACCATGCTGGTTGGCATGGAGGAGGTCATTCTGTTCAAGATACCTCATTATGTTTGAGCTCAGAATATGTTCTAAGATTCTACAACAAATCAATGTCAAGGATATAGGATGGTAGTTTTGTGGATCTCTTCTACTACCCTTCTTGTAGACAGGTGTGACCTGTGCTTTTTTCCAAGTAATGTGCACATTTTTTTTTGTTTGAGAGCCCTACGACAGATTATATTGAGAACAATGACTGACTAAACCATGAAATCAATATCGGTATAGAATCTGACAGGGATTCCAATGTGCCCTGGAGCTTTGTTCAATTTTAACAATTTCAGATGATTCTCAACACCTCCGACACTAATACTTATATCATTCATCTTCTCAGTGGCATGAGGATTAAATTGGGGAAAATCTGCTCTCTTGACAGCCAAACAAGTTTCATTCAGCATCTTTCTATCTATAGCCCTATGCTTTGTTTTACACCTATTACATAGCAATCTCTGTTTCTTTACAAGTTTCTTTACAGTGACTGTATACCCTGGAGATTCCCTCCCATTACGAACAGTTCTACTGTGTACATATCTGTCCAGTGTGTGGTCAACTATTCTTTTAAATTTGAGCCAGAGTTTCTCTACATGCTCCTGACCTGTGCTGAAAGTTACAAGTTCCTCATTGCGATAAGACATTACTGATCTTTTATCTAGTTTACTGGACATACATATCTATCTTCTTGTTTTAGTTGTTCTTTGTACTTTGTTAATCATTGTCGCCACAAATGCACTGTGGTCACTGATCCCAGTTTCAATGTGGACATCCTCAAAGTGGTCAGGTCTATTTGTTGCCATTGGATCCAATACACTGCGAGTGGGGTCCGTAACTATCTGTTCTAGGTAATTTTCACAGAAAGCATTTTGTAATGTTTCACAGGATGTCTTGCCACGCCCACCACTAACAAAACTGTGAATTTCCCAATTAACTGTTGGACGATTAAAGTCCCTACCAATGATTAGAGTGTGACAGTGGAACTTACTTCCAAGTGAACTGAAGTTTTCGGTTACATCAGGAGATGAATCGTGTGGGTGATCAAATCATCATTTTATGCCCACCCCTGATACTGAGTCTTGGCCAAACAATCTCACATGCTTCTTCAATTTCTGTCTGAGTGGATTTGAGTTTTTTGTCTACTGCGACAAATACACTACCTCCATTTCCCATTTGCCTATCCTTTTGATATACAGTTAAATATTCCTCAAAAATCTCACTGCTATCAATTACAGGTTTCAACCTGCTTTTTGTACCTAGTTTTATATGAAATTCACTGTTCTTTGTGAGCGCATCGAACTCTGGCACTTTGTTACAAATGCTTCAGCTGTTTACTATTAGAATTTTAATATTCGCTCCTGTGGGAGGCATTTCTTTCTATCTTGCACTGATACTTCTGGTTTTCTACAGCCATTGTTATCTGGATTAGATGGATAGTCGTTTGATCTAAAAAAAGCCTTCTGAGCACCCCACACACAATCAGCCACCTAAGTAGTGGCTTTTGATGTGTAGTGAACACCTGACCTATATAGGGAGACCTTACAGTTCTCAACCCTATGGCGCAAGTCCAGGAAGTCGCAGCCTATCTTGTCACAGAACTTTCGAAGTCTCTGGTTCAGTTCTGCCACTCGACTCAGAACCAAAAGGCCACAATCAGTTCTGGGGACAATGCTACAAATTGTGAGCTTCATTGAAACTCCATGCACAAGGCTGGTCTTCTCAACCTTCTCTGCCAGAAGCTGGAATGAGCCAAGAATGACTTTGGAGCCCCGACGGCAGGCATCATTTTTTCCGATGTGCACCATGATCTGCAGTTGGTTGCACTCTTTTCACTCAATGGCTGCTGGAACAACCCCTTCAACATGTTGAATGAGGCTGCCAGGCATACACACTGAGTGCACCTGGTATCCTTTCTTGTCCCTTGCTGCCATTTCCCTAAGGGGTACCATCGTTCACTGTACGTTTGAATTGCCGACAATTAATAGACCACTACCCTTTAATGCTCACATAATGTTAGCAACAGAAAGGCAGCTGAAACCATAAGTGAATAGTAGAAAAATAAATTTCACCAACCACATTGGAGGACTGCTTCGGAAATAACTTTGAAAACATTGTAAGTTTCCTGATCACACTATAACAACATGGGGTGATTTCAATTTGCCAGCTAAAGAACAGGAGAGTTGTGCCATTAAAACTGAAGCCAAAGTTGTGTGGAATTGTTGCCAATAGCTTGTGTGAAAATTATTTTGAGGAGATAGATAAGCAATGTGTGAGGGCAATTTCAGACTCCCTAGTAACTTACAGACTCCAACTTTTTGAATACATTAATGCAGTGGAAGGGAAAATTGATCATAAGGCTATTATAGCATCAATGACTATACATATTACATGGAATAATAAATATGATAGCAAAATATTTTTGTTCAGCAAGAGTGAATGGAAACAAACTGCAAAGTATCTGAGTAGTCAATATGACTCCTGAGGAAGAACATCAAAGAGCACAACAGAATAAAATTATAAAGTATTGTACAATAAGTCTTAGAGTAGTATCTTCCAAGAAAGTTTTCAAGGGATGGAAAGGCTGCACTGTTGTTCACTCCTTGGTTTAGAAAGTTACTATAAAAGAAAAGAGAGCTTCATCATAATTTATGTAACAACAACAGCTTAACAAAACCAAAATAAGCATTAGGAAAGAAATGCAAGAAGCATTCCGTTGATATGGTAGTAAAAATCAGTCAGCCTATCTGACTTTAAGTTATAAGGATTTTCATCTTTTGTAAAGTTGGAGAGCAGATGGAAATCATTCACTCTGTCACTCAGTGATCATACTGGCACTAAAACTGAAGACGACAGAGAGAAGGCCAATATGCTGAACTTAGTGTCTCAATTTTTTCACTGCTGAAGAGCATAATACAAATCATCCTTTCAATCACTGCATAAATGCAAAAAAGTATGTCACTGCTGAACAAAAGGTAAATGAAAGGACTGGAAAGGACTGAATGAAACACATGTGAGATACTACACAGATAATCTACACGAACTTGCTCCCCCACAAGCAGCAGTTCTTTGTGGTTTGCTGGAGCAATAAAGGGTACCAAGCAACTGTAGAAAAGCACATGCCATTCCCATGTTCAAACAAGGTCATCAGACAGATACACAAAACTATAGGTCTGTAGTGCTGATGTCAGTGTGTTATAGAATTACGGAAAATGTTTTATGCTAATGCATTATGACCTTTTTGGCTAGCAAAAAGTATCCTCCACAGCAATCAAAATGGACTTAGAGAGAGAGAGAGAGAGAGAGAGAGAGAGAGAGAGAGAGAGAGAGAGAGAGAGAGAGAGAGACAGAGAGAGAGATCTTGTGAAACTCATGGCACCCAGGTTCCTGCAACATTCCACAACTTCCAGAAGGCATTTGATAGTTATGCATTGTTGTTTTGTGCACAAAATACAAGCTTACCAAGCATCAGACCAGAGTTTTGACTGAATCCAGGACTTGCTAGAAGATAGAAATTCACGTGATGCTTTTAACAGGACAAAACCAAAGATGCAAATATAATTTCTTGAGTATTCTAAGGTAATTTCTTGAGTATTCTAAGGTAGGGTTAAAGGGCTGTACGTGCTTCCAAGACACATAAATGAATTAGTGGATAAAGGTTGAAGCTCCAAGAGGCTACTCACAGAAGATCAAGTTTTTCATAGAAAGGTTACAATGCCGGAGAGCAGTGACCAATTGTAGGAAAACCTGCAGAGGAATGACAACTGATGCAAGGACTAGCAGTTGACACATAATGTAATGTACTGCACATAACTAGGAAGAGAGATCCATTACTGATTAATTACACTATTTTTGACAGATTGCTATTTACCAGTTGTTTATTTATTTAAACAGAGTAATTGTCCAGTGTGACCTAAAGAAGAATGACTAAGGAATGAGTAAACAAAATAAACAACAGGAAAACCAGATGCTAGGCTGAGTTTCATAGAAAAAATCTTAAGTGAACGTAATTCATTCACAAAAGAAGTGCCTTACAATTCACTTGTCACCTGATGCTTGAGTATTGCACATCTGTGCAGGATTCTTACCCAGTTGAATTAATAGAAAATTTAGAGAAGAACCAATAAGGAGTGGCATATTTTGTCACAGGATAATTTAGTTAGTTGATCATCTCCATAAATACTCATGCACTAACTCCAGTGGCAGATGCTAAAAGAGAAGCACTGTGATATTATCTCCTACCACATGCATCTTGCAAAATGACCATGGCATGAAAATCAGAGCTCATATTAAGGTTTACTGGCAGTCATTCTTCCCATGCACTTTCTGGAAAAGTAAAGGGAAGGGGGGAACAGATAGTGGTACCAGCAGTACTCAACATCACACACTGTATTGTGGCTAGTGGAATATAATTGGTCATATACTCAAATTTGTTTATGGATATATTTCACATAGTGAAATTTAACAGTGTTTGGTCTACTCTGTCTTCTTTACAAGTTCCATTACAACCAGCAACATACTGTACCACATTAGTGCCAAATCACCACACAGGTCATTGATAAGAGATTGGCCTTTGTTGCCAGGTGGGAAGCAGTAGCCTCAGAAAATTGTGGAAACATTTATTCAGTCATGCTAAAGTCAAACTGTTACCAGATCATTCCAGTAGTAGTTCATTTTTTGTCATTAAATAACTCCCAGCAAGTGACAAGTTATGGTGTAAAGTCAAGCACCAGCATGCCAGTTGGGAATGATAGAGAAGACATGGCTGTGAGAAGACATCAGCCAATTGCATGCATGCTGACTGACCCCTCTCCAGGACGACAGTTGATAATAGGTGAAGAGGACATAAGTGCCACAACCGACTGGTGACAGACAGTTCAATAGCAGCATCAACTGTAGTTATTTCGCTTATACTCACTAAGTATCACAGACTTTAGGTTGTTTATAACGAAGAAGATTGCTTATTTTGTATGTCACCCTTGCTTGCAACACTTCTGTGTAATTGTCAAAGTTAAGTATTGTCATTTAATTTTTTGAAATAAAACTCATTAATATGATTTGTTTGAATGTTTGTCTAGCAAACCTAGTAAGCAGGCTTACCGGTCTTACCGCTACTGAACACTACCTCTCCCGACGTCCTTCAGGCTCCAAACCCAGTATCTCATTCCTCATGCATCTTACTAACTTTATCCTAACCCACCACTACTTCTCATTTGAAAGGAAGGTGTATAAACAAACCTGCAGCACAGCAATGGGCACCAACATGGCACCCACCTATGCCAATCTTTTTGTGGCCCATGTAGAGGAGACCTTTCTAGCCTTCCCCAATCTAGTTCTGGTTCATTGATATCTTCATGATCTGGACCCAGGGCCAAGACACCCTATCTTCATTCCTTCACAATCCCAACACCTTCTCTCCCATTCACTTCAGATGGTCCTCCTCAACTCAATGAGCCACTTTCCTAGATGCTGACATCCTCTCTGACGGCTCCATCTGCACCTCTGTCCACATTAAACCCACCAACCACCAACAGAACCAGCATTTTGACAGCAGTCATCCCTTTCATTGCAAAAGATCCCTTCCATATAGTCTTGCTACCTGGGGACGGCGTATCTGCAGTGACAAAAACTTACTTGCTCAGTATGCCGAGAGTCTCACCAAGGCCTTCGCAGGCAGGCATTATCCCCCAGACCTAGTCTGCAAACAGACCTCTGGTGCCATTTCCCCTCATGACCCCTTGATCTCCCAGTACCACCCCAGACTTGAACAACTGAAACACACCCTTCACCACGGCTTTGATTATTTGTCATTGTGCCCTGAAATGAGGGAAATCCTACACGAGATACTTCTTTCCCCTCCTAAACTGGCGTTCCGTCACCCACCCAATCTCCACAACATCCTAGTCCATCCCAATGCCACTAACAATCCCAACCCTTACTGCAACCCTTACTGCCAGGATCATATCCCTGTGAAAGACCTAAGTGCAAAACCTGCCCAACCCACGCACAAGCACTTCCTATTCCAGCCCTATAACAGCTTTATCCTACCCCATCCGGAGCCAGGCCACCTGTGAAAGCAGCCATGACATTTACCAGCTCTGCTGCAATCATTGCACAGCTTTTTATACTGGTATGATTACCAACCAGCTGTCCATCTGCATGAACGGTCACTGCCAAACTGTGGCCAAGAGTAAAATAGATCACCCTGTGCCACAACATGCAGCTGAACATAATACACTTGACTTCAATGGCTGCTTCACTATGCAAGCCATCTGGATCCTTCCATCCACCACCACCCTTTCTGTACTGCACAGATGGGAGATATTCTTACAACACATTCTCTGCTCACATAATTGTCCTGAGCTCAACCTAAGGTAATATATTGTCCACACACCCTCCACCCCTTCTGTCCTATCATCTCCTCTCCATTCTCCTCTCCCCCAGTGTATTTGCAGCCCTCTGACAATACATCTGCCCATATTCTCTCTCTTTTCGCTTCTTTTCCCCCAATCTACTGTTCCATAACTGCCTGATGCTGTAACTGTCAGCAGTCTAGTCCCTGCACACTCCACCAGACAGCGTTTGTCTCTCTCCCCACCTGTACTCTACCATTCCTTCCCCTTCCCCTTCCCCTTCCCCTTCCCCTTGCCCATCCCCTCCAGATTGCTGCTTGCATTTCATGTGATTTTGCAATGCGGCCCGAGATGCTGGAGATGACGGTCGTGTGTGTGTGTGTGTGTGTGTGTGTGTGTGTGTGTGTGTGTGTGTGTGTGTGTGTGTGTGTCCTCAATACTGATGAAGGCTGTGGCCGAAAGCTAAAAGCGAGAGCATTTTAATAGTGCCTGTCTGCAACTTGACGTGTCTTCTTTATGGTAACTAGCAATCTGTCTTTTCCTACACTATTAAAATGTTGTGATGTATTTACCTTGCAGCAAGTGTGTCATGTTTGTTACTGAAACAGAAGCTTGGTGGATGCATTAAGAATGAGACACATTTATAAATTCTCCTTATATATGGTGTGCAATGTTCCCGAGTTCCAATTATATGTAGAACAAAAAGACTGAATAACTACAAAAATTATCATCACTGACAGCCCCCACTTTTATTTATGCCAACTGACTTCAATGTTGCGGGGACTGAAACGCTGAGGCTTTGAGCCTGGAAATGATAACCATGGAGTTTCAACTTCTACACAAGCCTCAACAACAATTATATGCAGCAAGTGCTTGCTTACAAGGGGAACACAGGTTGCCCTCTGATACAGTCAAAATTTGGCAAGTGATAAAAAGATGAAAATAAAGGGACACCTATTTTGTCTTAGGTGTCAACAAGCAATAGCTTTCGAGAAAGTCTCATAATTTCATGCCTCATGTTCAAATTCTATCTTATTGTTTTTCTTTTATTGCTGTGGAAGTATAGCAAAAGAAATAAAGGTGTAAATCTTATTAAAAACAGATTTTACCATTACAACTGTATGGTTAATTAACGCCTTCCAAATAACTGCTACCAACAGTTTTTGTTTGTCTTCAAGAAGTTACTGACAAATTTAGCCCTCAAGTCCATCACGGCACAAGATGGCTGGATGGCTGGATGGCTGGATGGCTGCCAGCCACAATCCTGAAACCTCACAGATGGCATAAACCAATCAATGGAATGACATCAGAATGTGCATGCAACAGCCACAAAATATGAAAAACTCACAAAATAAACCTACCTTGTTTCTGGACAAAGTTTTGACACCTAATGTAAAACTGGAGCTTTTTCTGCATGTTAACAACTTGGGAGGTAGGGGGCAAAATGTTCCCTCCTTACACAATTGGGTTTTTGCTGATGAAATGTGAATACCAACTTGTTCATTAAAGGTAATTCTTTCAAAGTGTATGATATGTGAAAAAGTACATTTGTCGATTAAAGAAGTGTCCTACTCTCATCACACAGGAAGGAGAAATCACAAGTAAAAGCAATGCAATGAAAATAAACACTATTTTATTCATGGTTGCAATTTTCAGTAACTTTAGTATCATTTTTCAGGATAAATTTCACTGATCAGTTGCAAATAAAAGTAAAGCGCTGCAGGGGAACGAGCAGGGGCGAGGTAGAGAGATGGTACGGCCATGAGGTGCAGTCAGGAGGTTAGACAGGCAGTGGGAGAGAGGGGGGGGGGGGTAGTGGTAAAGAGAGAAGTAAAAAGACTGGGTTTGTTGGTGGCGCAGAGGGCTGTGTGGCTGTATACTGTGTACTGCTGGTGTAGGTACAGGGGATAGATGGATGAGAACAATGACTAATGGAGTTTGAGGCCAGAAGGACTACAGGAAGTATGATATGTTGCGGGGAGAGTTAACACCTGCACAATTCAGAAAAGGTGGTGTTGGTGGGAAGTATCCATATGGTACAGGCTGTGAAGCAGTCACTGAAATGGAGACCGTCATGTTGGGCAGCATGCTCAGCAATATGATGGTCCAGTTGTTTCTTGTACACAGTTTGTCAGTGGCCATTTATGTGGACAGGCAGCTTGTTGGTTGTCATGCCTACATAGAATGCAGCAGTGACTGCAGCTTAGCTTGTAGATCACATGACTGGTTCCACAGGTACCTCTGCCTTTTGACAGGATGGGTGACGTTTGTGACGGGACAGGGGTAGGTGGTAGTGGGAGGATGTAAGGATAGGTATTACATCTACGTCTATTACAGGGCATGAGGCAAGGGATTGAGAGCAACGACTGTGTAGGGAGGGACAAGGAGATTGTGTAGGTTCATTGGAAGGGGGAATATGACTGTGTGTGTGGGGTGGGGAAGTGTTTGGAAGGATAGTATGCAGGAAATTTCTTATTTCAGTGATGGAGAATGTAATTCAGTTGCTCCACTACTGGCTGATACTGAGTTACGAGGAGATTGCACCTCTGTGGCTGGGCAGTGGCACTTTGGGAGGTTGTGGGTGACTAGGAAGATAACGCATGGGAGATTTTTTTTTTTTTTTTTTTTTTTTTTTTTTTTTTTGTACAAAGCTGGGAGGGTAATTAAAGTCTGCAAAAGCCTCAGTGAGACCCCTCAGTATATTTTGAGGGGGACCACCTGACACTGCAGATGTGACGGCAGTGGGTGACTAGGCTGTATGGGAGGTACTTCTTGTCTTTATTTTTTCTTTTAATTTTACACAGCTAGTCCCATAGGACCAAATTTAAGAGCATATCTCCAAGGTCATGTAGTGTGTCAGTAGATGCAATTACAACATAAAAGTAATAACAGATAAAATAAAATGTTTATGAACTCAAAAAAAGACAAGCATAAGTATACGTAAAAACAAACAACAATATAACACAGGAGTCAGCTTAATTTTTCAAGTAACTCCTTGACAGAACAGAAGAAGTGAACCATGAGGAAACTCTTAAGTTTCAATTTGAAAGCATGTGGATTGCTGCTAAGATTTTTGAATTCTTGTAGTAGCTTATTGAAAATGGATACAGCAGTATACCACTCATCTTTCTGCACACAAGTCAAGGAAGTGCAATCCAAATGCAGACTGGATTTCTGCCTAGTATTAACTGAGTGAAAGCTACTAACTCTTGGGAATGATCTGATACTGTTAATAAGAAATGAGGCCAATATCAGAACACCCAGACTAATAAACAGGGTTCAACAAGAGGTTTGTGAACTTATACCACCCGTTTCTGAGCCAAAAATATCCTTTGAGAATGGGAAGAGTTACCTCAAAATATAACACCATATGTCATAAGCAAATAAAAATAAGCAAAGTAGACTAGCTTTTGTGTCAAATATCACTTACTTCATATACCATTCAAATAGTAAAAATGGCAGCATTAAGTCTTTGTACAAGAACCTAAACGTGCACTTTCACAACAGTTTACTATCCACCTAAACACCTAGAAATTTGAACGGTTCAGTTTCAGTAATCATATGTCCATTCTATGAAATTAACACATCGGGTTTTGTTGAATTGTCAGTTAGAAACTGTAAAAGCTGAGTCTTACTGTGATTTAGCATTATTTTATTTTTTACGGTCCACAAACTTAGGTCATGAACTGCACTATTTGAAACAGAGCCAGTGTTGCACACAACATCTTTTACTACCAAGCTAGTGTCATCAGGAAACAGAAATATTTTAGAATCGCCTGTAATACTAGAGGGCAATTCATTTCTATAAATAAGGAACAGGAGTGACCCTGGGGCACACCCCATTTGACCCTGTCTCACTCAGACCCCATATCATAGCCATTCTCAACACTGTGAATAATGACCTTTTGCTGTCTTGTTGAAGTAGGAAGTGAACCAACTGTGAGCTACTCCATAATGGTTCAACTTCTTGAGCCAAATTTTGTGATCAACACAATCAAACACCTTAGTTAAATAAAAAAAGATGCCTAACATTTAAAACCTTTTGTTAAGTCAATTCAATACCTCACAGAGAAAAGAGAATACAGCATTTTCAGGTGTTACATCACTTCTAAAACTGAACTATACATTTGACAGAAAATTATGTGAAATAAAACAATCAATTATCCTTACATACACAGCCTTCTCAATAAGTTTTGCAAACACTGATGGTTTAGAAATATGTCTAAATTGTCTACCTTACCACTTCCTCCCTTTTTATAAAGCGGCTTTACTACTGAGTAATCATTCAGGAAACTGACAATTCTTAAAAGAAAAATTACAAATATGGCTAAGTACAGGGCTAACATGTGCAGCACGGTACTTTAATATTCTGCTAGGCACTAACTCCATCACATCCATGAGAATTCTTAATCTTCAGTGATTTAATTAGTGACTCAATCTCCCCCTTGTCAGTGTCACAGAGTAGTATTTCAGACATCAATCTCAGGAAGGTATTTTCCAAGAGAGTTACGTGATTCCCTGTAGGAACTACATTTTTATGTAACTCACCAGCAATGCTCAGAAAATGATTGTTAAATACTGTACATGTATCTGATTTATCAGTAACAGCAATATTTTTGCTACGAATTGACTTTTTATCATCAACCTTGTGCTGCTGACCAGACACTTCCTTCACAACTGACTAATGTTTTTAATTTTGTCGTGTGAATTAGCTATTCTGTTTGTGTACTATGTACTCTCTGCCTTCCTAATAACATTTTTAAGCACCCTACAATACTGTTTGTAATGGGCTACTGTAGCTGATTGTGACAGTTTCTAACATTTTGATATAATTCCCACTTTTTTTTTACATGCTATCCTTAGCTCACTAATCAGCCACCCAGGCCACCCTTTACTGCTAGTACCTGGTTTAGAATGTTGTAATGGAAAAACTTTCAAAGAGCATGAGCAGTGTGTTACAGAATACATTGTATTTTTCATCTGTGTTATCAGCATTATAAACATCCTGCCTCTCTTGTTCATTAACAAGGTTTAAAAAACTCTCTATTGTCATTGGATTAGCTTTTCGAAATATGAAATGGGTGGCAGCTGTCGAAGTGGAGGTATTGCTGGTGGTCAGTAGATTTGATATGCACAGAGGTACTGAAGTAGCCATCTTTGGGGTGGAAGTTAACACATAGGGAAGTGGCTTGTTGGGTTGAGTAGGACCAGCTGAAGTGAATGGGGGAGAAAGTGTTGATGTTCTGGAGGAATGTGGATAGGGTATTCTTACCCTCAATCCAAATCATGAAGATGTCATCAATGAATCTGAACCAGGTGAGAGGTTTAGGATTATGGATGTCTAGGAAGGATTCCTTTAGATGGCCCATGAATAGATTGGCATAGAATGGTGCCATGTGTAGGACCATCACTGTACCCCAGATTTGTTTGTAGGTAATGCCTTCAAAAGAGAAGTAATTTTGGGTGAGGATATAATTGGTCGTGGTGATTAGGAAAGAGGTTGTTGGTTTGGAATCCGTCGGGTGCTGGGAAAGGTAGTGTTCAATAGTGGTAAGGCCATGGGCATTAGGGATGTAGTGTGGTAAAGGAACAGGAACTGTGGAGAGTTCGTGAAGGAAATGGTTGGTACCTTTTAAATAGGAAGGTAGGCTGCGGGTAATAGGCTGAAGGTGTTGGTCTACGAGAACAGGGAGTCTCTCAGTGACAGGCACAGTAACCGACCACAATGGGGTGTCCTGGGTGGTTAGGTTTATTTTAGGAAGCATGTAGAAGGGCGAGGAATGGTAGGAGTGTGGAGAGAGATGGGCTCCCGGGAGAGCTTCTGGAATGAGCCTAAGAATTTGAGGAGAGACTGGAGACCCTACTGGATTTCTGGAATGGGATCACTGTGGCAGGGTTTGTAGCACCTGGCGAAGTCCTTCTGCCGGCTAATCCTTGTGGTTTCAAATGCGAGTGGTTGAGCCTTTGTCCGCAGGTAAGTGTTTTCCAGTGGTAAACTGTGGTTCTTTCTGTAGATGTTAGGTTAGTTTGCATGTTGAGGTTTTGAGGAATGATGGTGAGCCAAGGCTCGTGGTTAAGACATTCTGGAAAGTTAACAGGCACTGATTTGGGAGCAGTGGGGGTGGATCATGGTTGGATGGAGGAATGTACTGTCACAGAAGGCTCAACATTGGTCTTTGGTTGAAACTGGTTTGTAGGGTTGGTGGTCAAAAAGTGTTTCCGCTGTAGGGACCAGAATGAGGAGAGAATTTCTTTAACATGTCCTGCGTGATTTAATTTGGGAGTAGGACAAAAATGATGCCTTTGGAAAGGACTGATATTTCTGTGGGGCTAAGGCTTTAAGGGGAAAGGTTCATGACTGTTTTGGGTCTGTTTAGTTTCAGGATTCTATGTGGTGGTGGGAGTGATTTTTGAAGGCAGGATAAATGCAGCAGGTCTGCAACACAGGGTTTGTCAGCTATGAGAAGATGTGGGGGGAGGGTGGGAGGTTTGGACGTTGTTGCAGAGGAGATGGACAGTTGTACTCCATGATGGGAGCAGGAAGTGATCATGGTGGAGAGATTTTTGAGGTGGCATTGCGTATATTGCTCTAGTTCCTGGAGGCCAAGCATTTAAATGTGTGTTATGGGTTCCAGGAATTTGGGATTGAATAGTAGGACAATTTTATGAATGGAGAGAAGGTATTGCAAGGAAGTTTGGGCTTGATTGATATGGTTTTGCAGGACTATGTTGGTGAGGTCTAAGGACTGGCAGAATCTGAATAGATGGAGGTCACTGTGGGAGAAAGGGTGGCAGGTGGAGATGGTAAGGCCATTTGGGGGAATTCCATGAGCCCTGGCAACAATGCAGAATCCGTATGCGGGACTGAGTTCTAACTAGGTATAAGGAAATTTTTCAGTATTGAGGTGAATGGAAGGAGGAAGGACCCCTGGTGGTGACAAAAGTGAAAAGATACATAAATAATGTAGAATTATGTCTGAAAAAGTTCTCAAAACTACTTCCAAGTACATGGGAAAAAATCACAAAAAGCATGAAATGGACGAAGTAAGGGGAAACATGAAATTTGAGGGAGTATGTCGATAGTGGAAGGTGGAAACCCACTAAAAGTGGCATGAAGTCAAAATGTAATCAAAGAAAAAATATAAATAAATATTTTACCAGGGGGTGCAGGTCTGACAGTGTATAAGTGTGTGCGAACTGAGATAGAAAGGAGGAGGAGGAGTGGGGGGTGGGGAGGGGTTCGTAGGATGAAATACTTGATGATGTGACACAGGAATGGTGTGTGAAATAACAAGCAAAAATATGGGAGTGTGACGCAGGGAGAGTGATCAATTTGAAGGTATAGGATTAATGATATTGGTGGGAATAATGTGGGACATAAGATGCTGCACCAACAATCAGCGTGGTCTTGTAGCTGTATATTGAGTGTGGCAGAGAGAGTTGACACAGTGTAGCTCGTGAGTACAGCATGCAGTACGGGTTGTAAGGTGATAAGAGAAACACAAGAAAGAAGAGAAAGAAGGATGGACATCTGGTATAGTAATGCATTAGAAAATAGTAACAAAGGAAAACAGCACTGGGTTAGGATGGAAGAAAAGCCATCAGGCAAAAGTAAACAACAGAAAATCCAGAACGGAATATAACAATATTATGAAAGCGACATTGCTACTCACTGTATAGTGGAGATGCTGAGTCGCAGATAGGTAAAACAAAAAGAATGTCACAAATTAAGATTTCGGCCAACAAGGCCTTTGTCAAAAACAGACAATACACACACACACACACACACACACACACACACACACACACACAAACACACACATACACACGCACACACAGACGCGCGCAAACACAGCTCTCACACACGACCACAGTCTCTGGCAGCTGAAGCCAGACTATGAGCAGGAGCAGCAGCAGCAGCATATAGCATATGATGGGAGAGGCAACTTGGTGGTGGTAAGGAGGACGCTAGGACAGGGAGGGAGAGGAATAGCAGTGGGGGGGGGGGGGGGGCAGTAAAGTGCCACCAAGTTGCCTCTCCCATCATATGCTGCTGCTGCTGCTGCTGCTCATAGTCTGGCTTCAACTGCCCGAGGCTGTGATCATTTGTGTGATTCACATTTTTGTGTGTGTGTGTGTGTGTGTGTGTGTGTGTGTGTGTGAATGAATGTATGCTTATTTTTGACTAAGGCCTCCTTTTCTTGACATTCTTATAGTCCATCCTGGATTTTCCATAATCAATTGCATGCTCAAGATGTCAAGGAAACATACTGATACGCATGGTACACCATGAAGTTATCATCATATTGTGAGGTTGTTCTCATAATTATATTTGCACAAAAAATGTGATTTTGGTATATGTGCCTTTGCAGTTGCTCATGGTGATCTAGATTTTTGTGTTTTTATGAATGCAATTGTTCTCCTGAAGTGTAAAATACAAAGTACAAATTGAAATATTAAAATTTTCAATTTTGGTTAATTATATGAGATTTGTGATGATACAGTTAATGGAAAAGGAGCTATGAAGCACGAATAACAGCCAAATAACCCAAAACAGAAAAGAGGAAGTAGAAGAAGAGTGGTCTTTATTCAAAGACATCCTCATTAAAGAAGCAACAGACATCTGCGGAAATACAAGTGCCACACCAAAAGAGAATGAATCACCTCGGTGGAATGATTGGGTGAAGACAACAGTAAAAGATAAAAATGTACTAATAAGAAAATTAGAGAATGACAAACAGAAAACAGATTAGAGATTAAATGAATTAGTGATTGAACATCTAGCACAGGAATACTAGACAAATAAACTAGCCATAAAAAGACTAATCCAGGAAGAAAAGGAAAAGTGCTGGGAGGACTTTACAACAAGGACGGAGGAAGATTGTCAGAGGTAGGAAATTACTACACAAAGTACTAAGAGTAAATGAAATGAATATGTAAATATCATTGCACTGGAAACACGTGACAGTAACTTACTATGAACAGAGGAAGGTATCAGAGATGAAATGAAAAAGTACATCAACATTCTGCTTAAATGGAGATGGGGACAGCACAACCATCAATGACTAAGTAATTAATCAAGTTTAAACCAACGGACACCAATTAACATGGCGTGAGGTGTAGAACCAGCATTAAAGAGCATGTGGAATGGAAGGTCGACAGGCTTCTATCATCTTACCTCAGACATGATAAAGGCAGCTGGAATATTAGGCTTAAACTGGCTATATAGTGTTATCAGTGACTTTAGAAGAAAATAAAACCCCATAAGACTGGTGTAAAAAAGTCATCACTTCCCTGTTCAAAAATGGCAATCAACAAAAATATGGAAGTTACAGAGGCATGACACTGCTGTCACACACCCTGAAGCTGTTAAAAAATATCACTCAAATGAGACTTAGGAAGATAGCACAACCTTTGCTTGAGGAAGAACAGTATGGATTCAAGAAAGACTGAGGTATTATGGATCTTATTTTTGCAGTAAGAATGTTGACAGAAAAGTACTGGGAATGTGGAAGAAATCTCATGATTGTATATGTGGACATTGAAAAAGTGTATGACAATGTCCCTTGAAACAAGATGTGGGACTGTTTGGAAGGCCTAACTGTTCTACAGTCCCTAACTGATGAGGTAAAGATGCTATATAAAAAACTTTACAGCTGTGTTCAGAAAGGCAATGGACAATCAGAATGGTTTGAACAAAAGAGGTGTCCAACAAGGAAGTGCCCTACTACAACAAGATCATACAATTTATCAAGAAAACAAACAGCAAACTAAATGCCTTGGTTTTTGCTACTGATTTGATACTATGGGGAGTGACAGAAGCTGAAACATAGAACAAACTTAATGACTGGAACAACAAATCCGAAAATTTTGCACAAAAAATAAGTAAAACAAAGACAGTAGAAATGACCATCAACAGGCGAGGAACAACCTTAAACATATTTCTAGAAAGAGTCAAAGTAGTACCTAAGAAGAATGATCTTGAAAGGTAACACCACTTAAGCACGAAGTACTCAGCAGGACACACAAAGCATCCACTTTTTATAGTCAAATCAGAACCCTACTCCGGAATGGTAAAATGCCACTAAAAGCAAAAGCAACCACATACCACACGAATTTCATACCAATCCTTACATATGGTTTACAAACATGTACCCTACTACACAAAGACCTCAGCAGGCTTCAGGCAATAGAAATGAGATTCATTAAAACTATGAAGCAAACAACTAGAAAGGACAAAATCAGGAATGAGGTGAATAGAAAAGTAAAACTGAACCTCGTAGGAAGAAGACCTTGGAGAAGACCAAGAAAATGTTGGATAGAGACTGTAGGATCAGATGTGGAAGAGAAAGAAAACAAATGGGAAGTTGTCCTGCAATAGAAGATGAATGGGACCTATAGCAGGTTTTCCTTGTTAGTTTCCTAGCTAACTCAAGAATTGGTTGAGCTGAACTTACTTTAAGTTTCACAGAACACTCTAATTCTAATCAGGACAGTGAAAAATGAAATGTCGCTTGGCTAGGGCCTCCTGTCGGGTAGACCGGTCCCTGGTGCAAGCCTTTGTAGTTGATACCTCTTCGGCAACTTGCATCTCGATGAAGATGATATGATGATGAGGACAACACAATAGCCAGTCCCCGAGAAGAGAAAATCTCTGACCCAGCTGGGAATCAAACCCGGGCCCCTTGCATGACACACTACCGCATGGACCATTCAGCTATCAAGGTGGACATCAGGACAATGAGTAAAGGTCACGATGGGTTCCAGAAACAACCATCATTTGAAACCCAGCTTACTTTGTTCATCCATGAGACACACAAAGTGGTAGAGCCATGTGACCAAGTTGTGTATCTTGACTTCCAGAAGGCATTCAATAGAGTTTTGTACTGCCCTCTAATCAACAAAATATGAATATACTGAATATCCAACCAGCTGTGTGATTAGACTGAAGAGTTACTAGCAAACAGAACACAGGATGTCAGTCTCAATGGAGAGAAACCTTCAGATGGTGTTGTAACTTTTGGTGTACCCAAAGGGAGAATTGTGGTATTACTTTTTGCAATATATATAAATGACCTAGAGGAGAGCAACATATGTTCAATGATGCCCTCACAAACGATACTCTTGTATAAAGAGGAGCTGCACTGTTAGAAAAATTGTACCAAAATGCTGGAAGACCTGCAGTGGATCAATGTTTGGTACAGGAATTGGCCATTGACCCTCAGTGTACATCAATGTAACATATTGTGCATAAATAGGCAGAAAGACTCATGCTATAATTAAAAGACTGCAGAATGCTGAATGGAAGCAGTCACATTCACAAAATATCCAGGATTATGCATACAGAGTGATTTTAAACAGAATGACCACATAAAACTAATTGCAGGTACATCAGATGCCATACAGAGATTCATTGAAGGAATCTTCAGAAAGTGTAACCCCTTCACAAAGGTTGTAACTTATGAAACCCTCATTAGACCAATACTTTAATATTACTATTAGTCAGGGATCCATATTGGATAAGAATAATACAGGAAATAGAGATGTCCTGATGATGAACAGCACATTTCATTAAAGATACATTTACCAAGTGCAGATGCATCAATGATGTGATTAACCAAGTCCATTGGTAAACACTGTAAAAGAGGCATTCGGCATCTCAGTGTGGTTTACTGTTACAGTTCCAAGAATGCACTTCCTAGAAGAGTCAATCAACATGTTGCTTCCTCCTATGTATCTATCACGAAAAGACCATGGAGCTAAAATTGGAGAGATGCAAGCTGACATGGATGTACATGACTTGAAATATGTGTTGTGTGCAGTTTCCTTTGTAAATGTCAAGACGGACCCGAGCTCACTGACAGCAGCAACTGACTGTCACTGTCAATATGTAACACTCTTCTCTGGTCCCCGTTGATTAGCATCTGTTTGCAACCATTATTCCTATGCGCTGTTACATGGCTGTGAGTGCTACACCGTTCCTTGTACACAGTGAATTGTTGCCTGGAATGACTTTTAATTTTATGTGGCATCTACTAACTCGCGTACCAATGTAAGGCAAAAATAATCGTGTGAGTAGTCCTGCAATCTCTGACCGAGGCCAAGACAGTGAGATGTGTGAGGGCGATCTGTAAAGTTCTTGGCCTCGCTCAGAGTTTGCAGGACTACTCGCACGACTATTTTTGCCTTACATTGGTACGCGAGTTAGTGGATGCCACATAAAATTAAAAGTAATTCCAGGCAACAATTCACTGTGGACAGCTGCTTGAAGCAGTTGTGATGTGCATGATGATGAAAATGGGGAAAAATATTATCGAGCATCATGCAGTGTTTAAATTCTGCATAAAAGAAGGTTTAACACCAACAAACTCATTTTGGCTTAAAAATGTGTATTGTGGCTGTTCACCTTCAATTTCCATCATGAAGAAATCAGCGGCATGGTTTACATGAAACCGTGAAAGCATACAAAGGTAATCCACAAGAAGTATGTCTGAAAAGTGCAAGCACACAGGAAATCATCGACAAAGTGCGATACGATTTTGGAAAATCAGCGTATAAAGGTGGATCAAATGTTTTGGTCGCATCTTGCAATGGGAATTGAACATGAGAAAGCTTTGAACAAAATGGGTGCCAAATGTGCTCACTGTTAACAGAAATGCATTCACATGACACTTTCCGAAAAGTGCTTGCATGTGTTTGAAGAAAAGTGGAAGTGACACTTTGTGTCGCCACATGACAGTGGATGAAACAGATTCACCACAACAGACTTGAAACCAAACTACAGTCTTTAAGTGGATAAAAGCCAGTTCCTCAGTTCCAAAGAAGGCAAGGCTGGTGTCATTAGTGGAAAGGATCAAGGCACCAGTATTGTTGAATGCAAAAGGCAGTTTGTTGATTGACTACCTTGAAAAAAAGTAAACCATAAATGGAGAATGCTACTATCAACTTCTAACAGAATTGGACATAAGCATTTGTGAAAACTGACCTGGCTTAAAGAAGGGAAAAAAAGAAAAGAAAAAAAAACACTCTTCCAACAGGACAATGCATCTGTCCACAGAAGTCTCCAGGCAATGGGGAAATTGAGGGACTTACACTAGGACATGTCAGAATGCCGCAACATCCACCCTATTCCAGAAATTCAGGCAGAAATTTTCCTACCACATTTGTATCACCTAGTTGCTCCCTTCTGTCCTACACCTTGTGTTGTCTGTCATTTGTTATTGTCTCATAATTTATACCTACTTTTTCTGTCCTGTATTGTTTGTTTGTAACTTCCTCCTGTTTTCTTTCTCACCTGTATTATACACACACCACAGCAACCTGATCACACATGACTATTGCTGCAACCTATAGTACCAGCATGGCTGCTGCAAGTGTCTTCCAAACCATTTCATTTGTCAACAGCAGCTCTACATTTTGTCTCCAAATCAACATACCCCTCCTTACACATTGCTCCAATTATAATTTTATGCGTGTTCCTCTTTTTTCACCTTCATGCAATGATAGTTAACAAGCAAATGAATATTCTCGCTCCCTATAGCCCTCAGCACAATTTCTTCTGGCATTTTAATTCCCCAAAGCTGCATCTGGTTATCTGTAGTTTCCTCAACCATCCAGTGCATTCTGAATGGACCCCTTCTCCATTTATTTGCATCAGCTCAGAAAAGTATCCTTATCCCCAGGCAAAATCCAGCTCCACATCTTGTTCCTTGAATGCTGTTTAAGCCACAGAATCCTCACCCTCCCCCCCTCCTCACACACAAGCATAATAAAAATAATAATAATAATAATAATAATAATAATAATAATAATACTCTGTTTCTGGATCTCACCTATCCTTTGACAATGACATACAAATTTTCAGATTCTGGTACTACTCTCTCAGCAAGATATTGTTACTGTGCAATCACAACTACCTACACTAGATCTCCCAAATTGAAACTTTTGCCCTCCAACACCTAGAAGAGCACTCCAGGCAAATTCCAATTAACCAATTTATTGGTATCCTACATGCACCTCTTAATACCACTACCCGTCAACACTTATCCTACCCATAGCGATCACCATCACCAACTTTTCTTGCACCCAGACCGGCTTACCTCTTCCATTTGCCATACTCTCCAAAACTACTTCCCAACATTTAACAAAATTGAGATATAAACAAATCCAAAATACTGTTGTCGATATATCCATCACAACTTCAATCCTACAGACATTTCAGTCTTATCCGAAGGCCTCACTGCCCAACAGACCAGTTCAATCATGCTGGACTCATCTATGATCAACTCTCACTCTCCTGCTCCATAAATCGGGAACACTTCTTCGTTACCAATTCCAGGAATTTCTTATCTCCAACTTGGCCTCATTAACAATCCCTAGGTATCTGACAGAATGCTTCTGACAACTGTTACTCTTCTGCCTAGAATTTTTGTCAAAGTGATCCCATCCAAGAAGTCCAACATTATCTCCAATCCCCTTTCCAGTTCACTGGAGTGCCCTGAAACCATTTCCCTTCTCACCCCAATGATAACCCGCACATCCTCCATCTACCGGGTTATCAAAATCCGTACACCCCTATTTCCTGGATGCTTACTGTAGATGATCACTGTTCACCACAAAAGAATCTCTGCTCTTGTCAACTAATGCATACAAAAAATTGCTCATCGCTTAGCCTCTTATGTAAAAGATAACAAACCACTTACTTCACTGGCTCTTGACTGTTCCCATTCCATTATCACCACCCCTTCTTACCATTGTTGATGCCACCATTCTGCTTATGCTCCATGACCTTGTTGCTATCGAACAGTACCTCTCTCTATGTTCTTCTGACCCAAAATTCAACCTCCTCATTCTTTATACATCTAGCCAATTACATCCTCACAGACACCACTACTACTCTGAGGAAAACACACGTAAACACATCTGCTGCATGGCCATGGGTATCATGCATGGCATCTTCTTATGCCAAACTATTTATAGGCTGCCTTAAGGAAACTTTTCTAGCCTACCCCAAACCTCAATATCTTGTCTAGGACAAGTTCATTGATGATATCTTCAAGATCTGGACCCAGGGTCAAGACATTCTACCCACATTCCTCTACAGCTTCAGAACCTCCTTCTCACCTACTGTAACAGGTTCGAAGCTCAACAAGGTACCTTTGTAGGCTTTGACCTTCAGCTCTCTGATGGTTCCATCCAAACCTCTGTCCATATCAAACTCAAAAAGCATCAACAATACCTGCATTTTGACAGCTGTCATCCCTTCCACACCAAAATATTGCTTCCATTTAGTCTGGCCACCCATGCAGTGACAAAAATTCTCTTTTGCCCAGTATGCAGAAACTCTCAGAAAGGCCTTCACAGACAGGCATTAATCCCTAAATTAGTCCACAGACACATTTCCCATACCAGATCCTCCCAGACCCTTAAACCTCTCGCAATGTCAAGCAAAGGAGAGCTTTCCCTCATCAGCCAATATCATTCCAGACTAGGGCAACTGAACCAAGTCCTTCACCAGGGCTACAGCTATTTATCATCATGCCCAGAAATGAGGAACATCCTGCCCACAGTACTTGCTCCTAAACTGATACTCCATCGCCCACACAATCTCTACACCATCCTGATCCATCCTCCTATTCCACTCTCATTCCCAATGCCATATCATACAGGTCACATCCCTGTGGAAGATCCAGGAGAAAGAGCTGTCCAATTCACCCACTGAGTATATTCTACTCCAAGCCTGTCACAGGCTTTTTCTAATGCATATGAAGCAGGGCAACATGAGAAAACAGTCATGTTATATCAGCCCTCATGTAATTACAGAACTGAATTATATGTGGAATGACCACCAACCAGTTGTCCATAAGAATAAATGGCCACTGTCAAACTGTAGCCAAGAACAAAGTTGGGCATCTAGTGGCCCAACACACTGTTTAGTACAATATACAGAGTTCAAGGTTGCTTCACAATCCGTGGCATCTGTATCCATCCCTCCAGCACCAGTTTTTCTTAACTAGATACATGAACATTATCCTTGCAACATGTCCTCTGCTCCTGCAGTCATCCTGGCCTCAATCTCCACTAACCCATGCATCCACACCCTCCACTTAACAGTCCCTCCTTCCACAGTCCTGTCACCCTCTCCCAATCCACTCTTCCAAATCACTGCCATTTTGCACGGCACAAGCTCACTTGTTCCAGTGTCCATGTGTCGCATTTGTATCTGATGCATCTGCTGCCTCTCTGTTCCACATTCCTATCCTGTACACCTGCTGCATTGCTCTGAACTGTCAATTACCTCATCCCAACATCTCTTCCCATTTCCCAGCTCACCATACCTGACACAAACCCTCACCCAAGTCTATCTGCTGAGCTGCACATATGTGTGTGTGTGTGTGTGTGTGTGTGTGTGTGTGTGTGTGTGTGTGTGGGTGTGTGGGTGCGTGGGTGTGTGGGTGTGTGGGTGCGTGGCTGGAGGGGGTGGCACATGCACTGTCTGGTGGACTTGGACTTGCACAAGCTGAAGCTCATTAAAGGAGTTGTCTTAAAGCTAGCAAAGTTCTCACACTTTTTTGATGATGATTCAATGTTCCCACTAATCAGTGCAATCTGGCCTTTACTCCTAAATTATTTATATTCTGCCACAACTTGCCTTATCCTATCACAAAATCATACACCACAGCAAATCCCTAAATGAGTTTATTCTACAAGCTGGCAGTGTATCTTCAAGGTAACAGAGTCTGGCTGCGGCAGTCCCCTTCCTCAAAAAGAAATTACTTTTGTTTTCTTACAGAATGGGTACACCTGGTAGAAGGAAACGCGATTTTCACTGCAGCACACACAATTTCCTTGCAAAATAATTGATCTCCAATCTTAGATCAAGTCACTCATGGAATGAATCCATTTCAAAAAATGGGAAAAGTGAAAATTCAAAACATTTAAGATAGAAGGGTAGTGAAATTTTACTAGCTGCTGGGACCAAACATAAACTGTGGCTGATGCACAAACTTAAAAAATCAAATAGCTGGCAGGAATAGCAGCCCAGCTTTCCTATATTTCAAAATGGATGAGATCTATTCCAGAGTGCACAATTGAAGCAAATTCTAATCCTCCTCAGGAATGATGTACACAAAGCTATTTCTTAAGATACTATTAATACTTCGCACTGCATAATGCATACCCATTACTGCAAATAACATACAACACACAGAGACAATACTGGAAGCCTGTGGAATGTGTCATGTAATCACCTGTGGAATGTGCCATGTAAGCACCAGACTAGGAGGCAACTGTCGTTGCATGCAGTGTCAGTTCAATTTGTACAACAGTCACAAAAATCTTGGGATGAAGAATCAAAGAGTTAAACCATACCACATGCCGAGGCTGTCATACTTTAATTGTTGTTGTTGTGGTCTTCTGAGACTGGTTTGATGCAGCTCTCCATGCTACTCTATCCTGTGCAAGCTTCTTCATCTCCCAGTACCTACTGCAACCTATATTCTTCTGAATCTGCTTAGTGTATTCATCTCTTGGTCTCTCTCTACAATTTTTACCCTCCACACTGCCCTCCAATACTAAATTTGTGATCCCTTGATGCCTCAGAACATGTCCTACAAACTGATCCCTTCTTCTAGTCAAGTTATGCCACAAACTTCTCTTCCCCCCAATCCTCTTCAACACCTCCTCATTAGTTATGTGATCTACCCATTTAATCTTCAGCATTCTTCTGTAGCACCACATTTTGAATATTAAGATTAGCTAATAGCTCTCATGCAAACCAAATTAGAAATATGTTCCAAAGTTCATTCTACATAAATCAACAAACGCTTAACATTAAGCATCATTTTCATACACTTATATTTTTATGCACATGAGGCTTAGTTCTTTTACTTTACAGAAAACAAATCGAACATGCATGAGAAAATAAAATAGTGTTTCTTATTACTGGGTATCAAATAAAAATTTACAAATAGTCTACAGAAAAAAAGTCAACAGAATACATACCTCACTGCTGTTGCTTCTTTGCACAGGAGCTTTCTGATTTCGTACTTCAACATCAATTTCATCAGGTGAAGTTGGTTCAGCTAAATCACAACAATGAAAAAAAAATAATACAAAAAATGAGAGTAGCACATTTTGTAATTCAGAAGTATGGACCAAAGAACATACAAGGAGGAAAGGGAAATTGATCAACAAATGGGAAGGAAGTCATCTATTAACCATTCCCTGAGTAATGTATGTAGAATGGGAGATCATAACAATCACACCTGAAGTTAAGCAACTGTCAAATAAATTACTCAGCCTGACAAAAAATATGAAGTACTCAAAAGACAGTCAGATTTCAATGTAAATTTTCTCTCTCTCTCTCTCTCTCTCTCTCTCTCTCTCTCTCTCTCTCACACACACACACACACAGGGAATTATGTCCCATGCATAGGCCCTCAATAATCCATAACACAAACATTTGTGTTTGCAGTGGTCTCATGACCAGGAAGCAGGGTCTGCTGCTGAAAGACATCACACTGTCTCAAAGATGCAGCAACCTTGCTCTGTTCCTTGCCTCTATTTCTTGCCTATCATCATTTTTATTGTTTACTACTACCTCCAGGTATTTAAACTCATCTGCTACTTTTAATCTAGCTTTCTTTGCTTTTTGAAACAGTCTCTTTGCCAGTATTTTAAGCTCATCTGGATTTTCAGCGACTAGTGCTACACCATCTTCAAAAGCCTGTACCTTTATTTTAGTTCTTGTTTTAATTCCCTCTCCTACTTCACTTGCTGTGGCCAGCACTTCCTGTATTACAATGTTGAACAAGAGGGGTGATGTTCCATCTCCTCACCTGACTCCTGTTTTTATGTCAAACACCTTGGAATATTCTCCACCCATTTTCACTACCCCTTTCGAGCCTTTTAGCGTCACTTTCACAAGATTTATAATCTTCTTTGCTATTACAAATCCCTACATTTTTTCCCCACAACTTATCTCTGGATATACTGTCACAGGCTTTCTTAAAATCAACAAATAGTATTGCCATTGTTTTGTTATACTCCCAAAATTTGGATATGGCTTCTTTCAGTATGAATATTTGGTCAATAGTTGAATGATTGTCCATAAACCCCGATTGTTTCTCATTTATTATCTCTTTTAAATATGGGTCTTATTTTTTCTGGAGGACCTTGGACACCACTTTATAAGCATTGCTAATTAATGAGATGCCTCTGTAGTTCCTGCATTGTTGTTTGTCGCCCTTTTTATGAATTGGTTTATTATTGCTTCTGTCCACTCCTCTGGTGTTCTTCCTTCATTCCAGATGTTTGTAACAAGTTTTTGTATTTGTTTTGCAATTTTTATTCCCCCCTTCTTAAACAATTCAGCTGTTATGCCATCTCCCCCTGGGACCTTGTTGTTTTTTAGTATTTTGATTGAGTATGTTGTCTCTTTCATTGTCGGTGGTTCCACAAAGGATAATCACGTTGCTGCTCCATTTCTCCACTTCCGTCATCAACACCTCAGAATAATCCCTCCAAATTTCCATACCCTTGGATCTTTCCAGAACTGTGTTGCCATTTTTATCTTTAATGCCATAAATTCATAAGCTATCTCCTTTCTTGCAAAATCTGACTGATCTGTAAAAATCTCTTGAATTTTCTGCACTTTTGCCCTCCTTTGCTCTTTTGATTAAACTATCCACATGTTCTCCCTTTTACCTTCCAAGAAGATTTTTAGTTTCTCTATTAACTTTTTCGTATGTTTCTTTACTTGTAGATGTTTTTCCTTCGCTGCTTTCCTTTGGCTCACATTCTTCTGAAAACCATGGATTTTTCTTCCTTCTTTTTCTTTTTCTGTTTCTGTTACTTCTATATATAAAGTATTTTGCAAGTTTATCAAACGACCAATTTCTGGTACCTAACTGCCAACACTTTTCTACAGTACAACATGAATCATCAACCAGTCTTACTCTTTACACACAGATTCAATGAAATTCAATAAAAATAAAAAAATAAAAAGATGTAAGGAAATGTGATACATGACTTTCTATGGTTACCAAAAAAGTTCAATTTTGTCACTATTGCTGTAGTACTTAATCAAGTGCTGTGCCAATAAACCATAATTATCTTTATCACTCCAGTACCCTCAGCAAAATTTGTGTTTCATAAATTTTAAAGATAACAAAACGACAATGTTTCGATGAGTTGTCTAGTATTCACATAATTTTTCTTAAACTTAATTCTATATGCACAGAATACTGAAAATTTTAATAAACACATGTTAACAACATTCCCAGAAACTAATTTACTCTTTCTAGGGTGTTTAACACTGCTGTAAATAGAAGAGTTCTCTCCAAGCAAAGATGGACATTTGCTCGTGAATCAAACACAGAAAAAAATTGTGATCATCATACCTACAGCAAAATTCAAAATTACAATCCCAAATCAATTTCTGCCTAAAATAAATTAATTTCTTATTATTATTTCACCCAAACACTTACAGTTTCATGAAACAACATAATATAACCAACACTATTAACAGAAACATAACTCACCTGTATGACAAACTTGCCAACATTTGTCGCATAGTCCATTCCGGAGTGCCTTCTGACTGCAGCCACTTGTAGTAACAGTGATTAACTTATTTCCTACAAGCCATGTCATTGACTGTCCCCCGCTAAGGAGGAAATCAGCTGTAGGCAGCCTGAAAAAAAAAATAAAATAAAATAAATAAATAAATAAATAACAAAAAATATATTTCTGCAGTCGCTGATTTAATTTGCAATAAAGCCTGCAACATCCACATCTTAGCTCCGGTGCACAATAAATTAGTAAAAAATTATCACCCACAAAGGAAATATTGATGAAACAAACATCTTTTTTAATAAAGAACAACATTATAAAGATGTACGTTACTGGCAGATTCATTTACAAATTACAATGAAATAAAAACGAAAATAATCACCTCTTTGGAACAGCATAACACGTAGAAAATGTATATCTGGCCATTAGATCAATGCAGGTCTCTGTAAGTTCCACATGAAAAGTCATCAGAGCTTCATCAATTGGTGGTTTGAGATCTGAGGAGCGGGCGGCAGCAGCTGCGGGACCACCTGCTGGCGGTAATGCCCTCAGGTTACGCCTGCTGCTGTGTTCTGTGAGGCTTGAACTTCGCTTTCGGCTTGATGAATCTTCATTTACTATGTCTGGAGCCTTCATTAACTGGCCTTCTTCAAACGGTAACAACACATTTGCTCTCAGCCCCTGTAAATTTTTAAGTATTATAGTCTGCACCACAAACTTAGAGGAAAGAATAAAATGTACTGAAAACCTATAAATTTCTATGTAAAGTAGGATAAGGGAAATTCCTTGGTGAAATGTTAGTCATTTAAGGAGTAAATATAACAACTCACTGGATAGATGACACACTCAGAGGTGTGAAGGAGAACATGCAAAACCTCTTAAGTACTGTTCTATGTTTTGCTGTGTGATGGCTCATTAAGTGAGAACAAAATTCATAGCTCACAAACCAAGCTATTTTTGCAGTAGATGAAAAGACTCATTGAGAGGAACATAAATGGAGCTGGGAACATTGCTGCTTTTGGATGAGTGCTTATTCAGAGCTATAGAGTAAACATACACCTGTCCATTTCCACTGTCCTAGCTCACTACCTTGTGCTAGGAAAGATTGAGGATGGATGGATTATACAGAATCAAAAGATGTGTTGCAAGGACAAATCCCAGCTATGTAATTTTGGGGAGCTGATGTTGAAACAAAGGATCCAGATATGCAGCCACTGAAATAGAGAGTGTTGTACTGTGTAGCATATTCTGCTACTGGGTGGCCAACTCTGCTCTTCACCAAATTTTGACAGTTAGCAATCATTGTGGTGGGCAAGATGGTGCTCACGTGAAATGCAGTACAGAAACTGCAGCAGAGTTGGTATATGACATAGCAGCTTTCACAGGTGGCCCTGCCTCTAATAGGAGAGAATAAGCCTGTACGGGACTAGAGTAGGATATGTTGAATGAGTATAGATAGATCTTACACCTAAATCTTCCACTGGGGTATGACTCGCGTGGCAAGGATATGGCAGGCGATAGATGTAAGGATGCACTAGGACACTGTGTACATTGGGTAGGCAGCAAAATAGCAACATCAGTGTAGATCATGATTGTCCTTGAATCACATCCTTCATTCGTGTAATCCTCCAAGCCTCAATCTCCGTTACCACCTCCCAGCTCCATCCCTGCCCCATGAACTTAACTTCATTCATTCTGCACTTCACCATTTCTCCAATCTCCCTCTTCCTCTATTATATCTCCCCCCACCCCCCTCCCTCCCAATGCCATCAACAACAGCATTGTGCATTGCAAACAACTCCCCCTACCTGTGGTCAGAATGAGCTCAACTGTGAAACATTCTGATACTGTGCACCTGCTGCCTTTAACTCCCAGCTGTCACCCACCTCTCCTTAACCATCCCTCCCACTACTCCCCTTCTATTCTTCTCTTGCCCATTCCACTCTTACATCCACATCCGTTATTCCAGTCAGGAAGAGCAATGATTGTCGTACTTCACATTTTTCAATCACAGTCTATACAGAGTTAAAACACAACCCTTCCTATGTGGCAATTTTTAGTGTCAAAGTCACATTGAGAGTGTGGCAATGTGCCAGCCAATTTCACAGCATTTTCCCTCCATACACAAAGGTATTCAGTTAATTGACACATGAAAAAAGTGTCAGTCTAGGCAGACAGCAATAGCATCTACTGCAAAACAAGGGATGTGAGAAACACTTAACAGCATGTCAAGTGTACCATTGTGGTTGTATTAGTAGCTATCTCTGAATATGACCTACATGATGTTGCATCAAGTGTTTCACAGTGCAGCCATTCACCCTGATGGACTCTTGATTGTGAATAATTGCCAAAAACTAATTTCAGAAATTTTTATGATCTACTAGAGCCTTTACAACAGAACTATTATAAAAATGTTAGCATAATCTAGCAGTTAAGGTATTTTGTTGCTGTACTGAAGATTGTGTGTTTGATTCCCTTCAGATGCTATCTGCATTACATGTTTATTGAAATGATTGTAATCACTACTACTTATGTTTTGTTTTTTATGTATAAGTTTTGAATTCCTAATACTTTGCTGCATTATTTTAATTACCATTTTCACTTTTTTATGTGCTCTCATATATACTTTCTTTCATTCTCTGTCCATTTTAAATCTCTGACCCAGTAATTGTAATTGTTTTTATCTATCTATCATAATATTTAAATAAAATTGAAAGAAACTTCCACATGGGAAAAATATATTAAAAACAAAGATTCCAAGACTTACCGAGCGGGAATGCGCTGGTAGACAGGCACAATAAAATAACACACAAACACACACACAAAATTTCTAGCTTTCGCAACCAACGGTTGCTTCTTCAGGAAGGAGGGAAGGAGAGGGAAAGACGAAAGGATGTGGGTTTTAAGGGAGAGGGTAAGGAGCCATTCCAATCCCGGGAGCGGAAAGACTTACCTTAGGGGGAAAAAAGGACAGGTATACACACACACACACACACCCATATACAGAGACAAGCAGACATATTTAAAGGCAAAGAGTTTGCCCTAAACTCTTTGCCTTTAAACATGTCTGCTTGTGTCTGTATATGTATAGATGGACGTGTGTGTGTGTGTGTGTGTGTGTGGGGGGGGGGGGGGGGGGGGGGGCGCGCGAGTATATACCTATCCTTTTTTCCCCCTGAGGTAAGTCTTTCCGCTCCCGGAACTGGAATGGCTCCTTACCCTCTCCCTTAAAACCCACATCCTTTTGTCTTTCCCTCTCCTTACTTCTTTCCTGAAGAAGCAACCGTTGGTTGGGAAAGCTAGAAATTTTGTGTGTGTGTTTGTGTGTTATTTTATTGTGCCTGTCTACCAGCGCATTCCCGCTCGGTAAGTCTTGGAATCTTTGTTTCTAATATATTATAATATTTAGACATTTAAAAATACTGATCTATCAATTAGAAAACAAAAGGCAAAAATAACCTATTTATATTGGCTGTACAATGGTGTCAAAAACTGATCTTTCATTACAAGATGTAGATTTTTTTTATAGTAATAATAATACAAACATAAAATAAATTCTTCTCACACCATGGACAAAAGTAACACAAAACACGATTTAAATGAAAGAAGACTTTATACATAAAATGAAATTGAAGAAAATGAGTAATGACTGCAATAACTGGGATGAAAATATAAAATGATAAAAGGGAAGAAATTAATTCAAAATAAATACATAGAAGTAATAACAATCTCATAAACATAGATTCCAAAAGAAAAAATTAACAAAATGAAGAAAAATGACAGCAAATAAAAAGTTTATATGATGATTAAAATAATGAGTGAAAGAATTAGAATTGAAAAAAATATATTTATACAAGTTATCTGAATAAAACAGTAACCACAGTTGTTTTGATAAAGACATAAAGTAGATTACACACAGTAGGATTCAGACCCATAACTTTAAACATACCATCCAAATAACTAAATTCCTAGGCTATGGCGCCACTTTGAAATTAGTCCTATTTTCAAGAAAGTATATTTAAATAGCTGCATGATACCATATCTCATACCCTAACCTGCATTAGATGCTGCCCATTTATTATTATACCATCACAGAAGGTTTTTTTTTATACTTAAGGTGTTTGTGGCCTAACAACTGTGCTTCAGTATGTAGGTTGAGAAATGTTAACTGGTATCAATGGCTTCTACCTGCAAGCACATCAGATCCACACTGCCAGTGTGTACCAATTTCATATTCTTGTGAAAACAGAAGCCTGGTCAGAATGTGAGGTTGCGACCTCTAGGCATTGGGAACCACCATGAAAATGTATAATAAGGACAGTAAGACACAGACTGAATTAAATGATTGAGATTATTTATGAGGGGGGCACTGCGACACTGCTGAAAGAGAATCTGTACACACCCATGGCATCAACCTCATAGAGGAAAATGGAAGTTGAAGATCAGAATAGAGGGGGAGGGCAACAGTAAATGACAAAAGTTGCAAAGACAGACCCAAAAGTAAGGACACAAGAATAGGCAGCAGGTCAGCTTCATATCTGCTTGTTAACAAAGATGGATTGAAAGGGAGTTCAAAAATGGTTCAATGGTTCAAATGGCTCTGAGCACTATGGGACTTAACATCTGTGGTCATCAGTCCCCTAGAACTTAGAACTACTTAAACCTAACTAACCTAAGGACATCACATACATCCATGCCCGAGGCAGGATTCGAACCTGTGACCGTAGCAGTCGCGCGGTTCCTGACTGAGCGCCTAGAACTGCTAGACCACCGTGACCGGCTGAAAGGGAGTGTCACCCACACTGATCAGCTAGCACATTATGACTACGTACTTAACAGGTATGTCCACCTTTCACATGGATAACAGCAGTGACATGTCATGGCTGGAAGCCATGAGGCCTTGGTAGGTCACTAGAGTGAGCTGGTACCATATCCAAGTGCGCACGCACACACGCACACACACACACACACACACACACACACACACACACACACACACACACACGTGTGTTTCAGCTAATTCTTCCAGGGAGGGGAGCGATGAGCTCTGATGCCACTTCCAATCAAATCCCAGATGTGTTCAATCGGTTTTAGATCTGGTTAGCTGGGGGAGGGGGGCTGCACATCAACTGGGACTCATCACTGTGTTCCTTGAACCACTCCATCCCACTCTTGGCCTTGTGACATGGCACATTATCTTGTTGACAAATGCCATCATGGGAAATATGATGGTCATGAAGGAGTGTACGTATTCTGCTCCCAGTGTATCATACTCCCTGGCCATCATGGTACCTTGCACAAGCTTCACTGAAGCCATGGTTGCCCACATGAATGTTCCCCATAGCATAATGGAGACACCGCCAGCCTGCCTCTGTCCTGCAGTACAGGTGACAAAGAGGTGTTCCCCTGGAAGACGAGAGATTTGCACCTTTCCCTCGGCATGATGAAGAAGGTATCATGATTTATCTGACCACATAACACTCTGCCACTGGGACAATGTCCAGTGACAATGGTCACTTGTGCATTTCAGTCATAGTTGCTGATGCCATAGTGTTATCGCTGGTACATGTATGCGGAATCGGCTGCAGAGGCCCGTTATTAGCAGTGTTCAGAGCACTGTGTTTTCAGGCACACTTGTACTTTGCCCAGCATAAAAGTCTGATGTTAGTTCTGCCACAGTTTTCCACCTGTTCTGCCTTACCAGTCTGCCCATCCTATGACGTCCAACGTCTGTAATGAGGGGTGGCTGCCTAACGCAACGACGTCTAGACGTGGTTTCATCTTGGATTGCCATGTGTTGAAGACACTCAGCACACCACTCCTCGATGCCTGACAAGTTCTGAAGTTTCCAAAATGCTCATGCCATTAATCCAAACAATTACAATCTGCCCTTGGTTAAACTCTGATAGATTGCACATCTTGCCCTTTCAACAATGGAAAATCCAGGGTGGATTGTAACAATATTACGAAAAGGAAAGTTGCTACTCACCAAATAGTGGAAATGCTGAGTTGCAGATAGGCACAACAAAATATTGTCACAAATAAAGCTTTTGGCCCATAAGGCCTTTGTCAAAAATAGACCACACACACACACACACACACACACACAAAGCAAATGCAACTCTCACACACACAACTGCAGTCTCCACTGGAGGGCGCGCGCGCGCGCTTGTGTGTGTGTGTGTGTGTGTGTGTGTGTGTGTGTGTGTGTGTGTGTTTTATTTATTTTGACAAAGGTCTTATGGGCCAAAAACTTTATTTGTGACTGTCTTTTTGTTGTGCCTACCTGTCACTCAGCATCTCTGCTATATGGTGAGTAGCAACTTTCCTTTTCATAATATTGTTACATTCCCCATTCTACACATGGACAACATGCTCCCTGATACAGCACACACTAAGCATGTTTCTGGCTAGCAGTCATCCCTCGTCAGGTAACCCTGCTATTGTCTGGATGGGCTTATATCAACAGTAAGTTGGTGGTTATAATGTTTTGGTTGATCAGTGTATGACAATGCATCAAAAGTAGACAGCAGTGTACCACCACGTGATCACACCCTTTATCAGATTGGCGGCTGGACAGAATGGCTGCTCACTCAGAATAACTGACTGCAGTACACATGTGCTACGTGTAAGATGCATTAGCTTAACACTCAGAAAGCAGACGACACATTCTCCACTAAATGCCCTTAAATCATAAACCACCCAGACATTCACAATGGTTTTTAATGTCTAAATAGCTTCATCTCTTATAAGTACCTTAGTACAGTATGGAGTGTGGATTTAGGGCACCCAACACAGAGGTTTTTAGTTTAAAAAAAAAGCACTATCACTCATATTTTAAATTTTTAACACAGGGCAGGATAACAATGCCTAAAATAACTACTAATAATAACTGTGAAGAAGATACTGATGTCTCCTACACTAATGCTAGATAATTTTATTTGTAGCTTTTTTTTCAGCAACTGTAGTATATATTTCACAATAAAATGCAGTCATCAGTTGCAAATATATTTTTATTCCCCTTTACCAGTTTCGACAAATAAATTTGTCATCTTCAGAAATTTAGTATTTGTTTAGAAAATGTCAATACCTTGTTCATAGAAGCATAATGCCACGATGTGCCCAAAATCGTACTTATCATATGTGATTACTGTAAACATTCTTCGACAAACTGATAATTTACAGTAACTGAATCACATGTATGTCTTCAAATAAATATGCCTTGTTGACCTGTATTCCAAGCCCCCACACTCCAGCTCCATGAAATAGGATTAGACGTCTATCAACCCTTACTTACACAGTTTAAGATGATCAGTTTGACCACAGCCCTTGTCTTTAGGTCTCAAAGAGCAGCAACCTGAATCACATATTAAGGCCAGAAACACCACTTTCACAACTCAGAATGCTATACACACACACATGTTGCATGATTTTTCCTGAGTTGTTAAGACACATAAGTGTACATTTAAATTTCGTAGTACCACATTGCACAATAGCGGATGCGATGATTTTTCCTTACAGGGGGCAGTGTAGTCTTGGTTGGAAAACTCATGTCATTATGCTTATTGCAACATTATAAGACAGACATCAATTCATAATTAACAACTGTGGTGATGTTGTGGAAGCTGAATTTTCATTGAACGGAATGTAGTAGGACACTGATAATCCGGTATGCCAGATTACCAGATTACGCTTTAGTTTCAATGTACAAATACAATTAACTTACTTACCACACACAACATGAGAAAATTGAATACCTTACTGCTCTATTAAATCAGTTTAGGGCTCAAAGTTTTAGAAAAGTTTAATATACATAAATAATTTGTTATATTCTCACTAATACATAATGTAAGCACCATTGATTTGAAAAAATCAAGAACAAGCTAATTAATAAAAATTGTTACCAAGAACTTGGTGCAGTTTAATTGGAATCACTGTCTTTAGGAATAGCACAGATATTTGACACTGTCAGGGTACGGAATATATCAACTGGTATCTGCCACTGTTGGTTTAGCTGAAATTTTATTCGGAGTGCTCTGGACCATCACTGAAATGCTAACTTGCTTCATTGACTAAGCACTTTCTTGACAAAAATTAATTTGTGTGATGTGCATATTCATAATCTCAGAAGCATTTTATTGTTGGCTACTCTCAGTGAATTTCACAAAAGTGTTTGAGGCTTCTGTAGACTCAGCGCAGAGATGTGAGTTGTAGGTGTTTCTTCTTCATCACGCACCATTTCTGGTGCTTCCTGTGGGTTGAAAACAATTTGTAGTATTACATCATCAGTCATTACTTCTTAGAAAACTAAATTTCCATCATGTCAGTCCATTCATCAACTTCTTCTTATGAAAATACTGTCAGTTCATTAGTGTAGTTGAATTTATCACACTTACAATTTCAGAAAAAAGAGCTGTCAGTTCATCATCATTTACATTAGTTTCCATCATAGCTTCTTCAACCAGTTTAGGCCACACTTTCCTCGAGGCCCTGTGCAATGTTGTATTTTTCAAAGAAGTCCAAGCATTTGCAATGACGAAAATAGTGTCCTTAATATTAAAATTGTGTTGGAACTCTTTGACACTACAATCCTAGCTTAACAGCTTTTGCACAAAAATTCCTCTGTATCAGCACATCAGCACTTGAAATATTGTACAATCCCTTGGTCCATGAGTTGTATTAGTGAGATAACATTGACAGGAAGACATGTGCAAAAACAAGATACCTGATATATGATGTGTGTTGGACTATCAGGTCTTCCGGATTATCAAGATCTTACTGTATATTGTTGCACTTCTTAACAGCAAATATTATGCAAGTAAGTTATCCTGTGTCTGGACATCAGACTAGAAATTCCATATTATTACTAAAAAGACTGTATTTAGAAATTGTTAATGTATTAACTTAATTGAAATGTGCACATCCTCCGAATACATATAAATATTGTAATGAAATGTAGTCTATTTTACTCACTGTAGTGATGAACCTCACAAAGTCACGCCGGAATGGTAGCCGACACTTCAGAAACCATACAGCAATAACATGGTGGGCCAATGACACAGTGTAGTGGTTATATTTAAAAGGGTTAGTGTAAGGCAATGAAATTGCAAACACTGACATGTACTGGTCTCCAACAAAGCTGCCAAACACTTTTGGTAGTCTTGTCAGTGCTGGAAAATAATTAAAAAAAGAAAAGGTTAAATGATGAATTGTGGAACTGAAGAATTTATTATATACTACAGTGTCTGTAATAAGAATGAACCAAAAGACTCAAATAAATGCTTAATTAAGATTACTGTCAACAAGCATCTCTGAAAAATTCATAACATTATTCACTGACCTCCAGCATCTATAATTGCAGCTGATCAAACACATGTTGTTACACTGACAACTTTCAACACTGAACTGCTGCCTATTTTGACCAAGTTCTCTACACACAAAGATCATATGACTGTAGTATCACTGTAGAGATGACTCTCACTAAGTCACAACAGGACAGCAATTGACACTTCACAAACCACACTACAATATTGTGATGGGCCAGTGATGCTGGGTTGGGGGGTTTACATGTGTGAAAATTGTAATGCTGCCTCCCTTTAGTAGACTGAGACAACACCTGTACAGATGGTCAGGGACTCAGTAACTCATTAACTCCTGTGAAAAGGAAAGCCCTTCCAAATAAGTGTTAACAACCCCTTAACAGGGTGGACAAACTGCAGGATGGTAGAAGCCCACTCATGTGCCTGAAGTGGGAAACCATTCACAAATGGATAAGAGTTTACTAAGGCTAGCAACACAGGATGAGGAAGACAATGTTAAACAACTGCATAAAAGACCCAGTGGTACGCCTTGTCTCATTAGACAAATCTTACATGCATGAAAATTCTCACTTACATATCTGGATGGAAAAATTCTCAGATGTGCACTGCATGTTACAGCATAATAATGGGAGAAAAGAGTATCTGGATTGGGAGCTGGAAAATGAAAAGTAAGAACAAAGAACAGACAGTGTAAACTGGAAAATATGATGAGAGAAATGAAGATGTACAACATTAATATTTTTGGACTAGATGTGCTGGGAAGGAGAATATGAACATATAGACTATGAAGTAATATTAACTGGAGATGAAAAAAAAAATGGAAAATGGTACTGAATTAATAGACAAGAAAAAAAATTATGTGAACATTAAGGTGTGTAGATGCATATAAATACTGCTGTATTTCCAAGAACAAGAGTGGAAAAAGATTCACCAGTGGTGCTCCACTTCCGGGCATGGGTGTCATGGTATATGAGAAGATAATCAATTCATTCAGAGAAGTCACCCCCATATGCAACAGGCTAATGACAACACACCTACAGTGCGCAAACAGGAAATTTACCATGATCAACATACATGACCCTATGAATGGGGATAATGATAAAAAGACCCCAAATCAAAAGAATAATTCTGGGCAACATTATACGCAATGATGGCCAAGATCTCCACAGAGGAGTTTGACACATAAAAGATCATAGAATCCAACATAAATCAGGAAAGGGAAAGACAACAAGCAAACATGCCATAGGAAGATCACACAAAAAGGTAAAGAACTGATACCACAGAAAAATAACACTAAACACCTATGGTGGGACTCAGAAGCAAAAAAATCTTAGGCAAACCAAGAGAAAGTACATGAAGGAGCAACTGGATGCTATAGATGAAAATTTCCACAGCCACAACACAAGAGAATTCTACAGGACTTTCACATGGGAGATCAAAATTCAGAAAACAAGATGGAAAACTCGCATTAACTAATCAAGAGAACTGTCAGGAAGTGGCACATTATTTTACTGACGTTCTTGACTGCTCTGCACCTGAAATAAGATTCCCAATACAGGACTGATCCTCCACTCACCTAGAATCACTCCCACCAACATGCGAATCCAAAAAACATATAGTTAAATTGAAAAAAAAAACAATAGGATACCTAGTGTACATGGCATCATTGCAGAACTACTAAACCTCGAACCAAAGTCTTTGCAGGAACTTACACAAATAATCACGACCACCCGCAAACAGAAAAGCTTTCTAATGACTGGAAAGGTACACTTATCCACCTCCTGTGCAAGAAAGGATTTAGGGAAAATATGAGCAACTACAGAGGAATCTCCCTGCTCTAAATCACCAACAAAATTTCCTCAGCCTGCTTACTCTACAGAACACAAGAATAGTTAGAACACAAAACTGGCGAATACCAGGCAGACTTCTGCCCCAGTTGTTCATGCACAGAACAAATCTTCAATATGAAAACAGTTCTAAAATATTCCAATCATTTGCACTTTCACAGATTTCAAGAAAGAATACGATTCTGTTGACCAACAATCCTTGTTCAACATCTTAGAAGAACATGGACTCAATCGAGAAATGCTATGTCTAATCAAGACAGACACTCGGTGGCACAATGTTGGAAGTTAAATCCATGAGTGACATCACTCACTAACAGAATTCTGAAACACATACAAAGGGTCAAGTCAACAGTACCATGGATCACACGTCAAACTTGACCTAGAAAAAGTACAAAACAATCTAATAGAAATTGGAGAGAGAAATGCATACAGAGAAAAGATACACAAGTAGCATGTTAGATCAGACAATGAAGTCTCAAAGACACCAGGGAAAAAGTGGCTGAGGATAGAAAGAGACTCAATGGACAAAAAATGAGAGAATTTTGAACAATCAGAAAGAATGCTCAAATGAGGCAGAATGCTTTCTGTGATCCTATATGGCTCGATGCATATAGTGTCCCACAAAGGAGCTTACACTGTTCGAACATCAATAACTGAGTAGGTATTAATGTTAACTTTATCAAATTGTGATTATATGGTGCTCTCATAATTAGCATGTGACGCCATTCATTTCAGATGCCAGCAACTACATGTAAATAAAAGATGGCTGGAAAATTGTCCTTGGAGCAAAGGAAGTGGATTTTAAAGTGTTTATGGACATTTGAAAACATGAGAGAAGTGCAGAGATGATGGCAGTGAAAGTTTGATATTGCACCATGGTCTCATGAACCAATAATTAAATTAAGTGACAAATTTGAGAGGGTAGAAAGTTGGTGTGATCCGAGATATGAACAGTGTGGCAACAAGAAATCAGTAGTGGATGAAATATGAGTGGACACAATGGTAAAAGCTTCCGCATTATTCCCAAAGAAGTCCATATGGCAATGTGTGCATGAATCAGGTGAATGCAAATCAAGTGTTCACTGCATTTTAAAGCAAGCAAAGTGGAAACCCCACATTCCCAGCTCTATTCATGCAATGAATGGGGTGATACAGATAGGCACCTCGAATTTTGTGAATGAATTTGTGATGATGAAAAGCTGACTGATATTGTTTGGTCTGATGAGATGACATCTAAATTGAACAGAACCACCAATCGCCATTCTGTGTGTACTGGGAAAAAGATAACGGTCACGTTAAGGAAGAACAAGCTGTTAATCTTCCTGGGTTATCAGTGTGGTGTGGTATGTATGTCAGAGAACTTTTACAGCAATTCGTTTTTTGAAGGAACTGTGATAGTCAAAGTACCATACTCTGTTGCACAAACAAATTTTATAAGCTCTTCACCACCTGTACCGAGATAAAAATTGTTTCTTTTCATCAAGTCTGTGCACCATCACATTACCATTGTCATGTCCAGCAATTCCTGGTATAAATGTGTTGAGAGATGGACAGGTCAATGATGATGTGTTGGGTTTCCACCCAACTCTCCTGATATAATGCTGTTAAGGCTTCTTTCTGTGCGGAACTCCAAATGATACATACTTTTTGTTATTTTTGTTCGAGTTATTTAAGTTCAAACACTGAGGTGTAACTTACCATGTCATAAATAAAATAGAAAGAAACTTCCACATGGGAAAAATATATTAAAAACAAAGATTCCACGACTTACCAAGCGAGAAAGCGCCAGTAGACAAGCACAATAAAACAACACACAAACACACACACAAAATTTCGAGCTTTCGCAACCGGCGGCTGCTTCGTCAGGAAAGAGGGAAGGAAAAGGAAAAATTAAAGGATGTGGGTTTTACGGGAGAGGGTAAGGAGTCATTCCAATCCCAGGAGCGGAAAGACTTACCTTACGGGGAAAAAAGGATAGGTATATACTCGTGCGCGCGCACAACACACACACACACACACACACACACACACACACACACACACACACACACACACAGACATAAATATGTTCCTTCTTTCCTGACGAAGCAGCCGCCGGTTGCGAAAGCTCGAAATTTTGTGTGTGTGTTTGTGTGTTGTTTTATTGTGCCTGTCTACCGGCGCTTTCCCGCTAGGTAAGTCTTGGAATCTTTTTTTTTACCATGTCATAAAAGTGATGTGTTACACAATGTTTTAGTATTAACGAATAATGACTGCCAAACATGCAATTAGTTTTGATTAGTTGGTTTATGAAGTTTGGGCACACATACTGCACGACTTTGTATTATCTGTGTAAGTAACCGAGCATGGATGGACGCAGTGTTCCAGCACAATGGGGTAACACCAGCAGTTTGGTCACGCTTTGTGACATCTACTAGTTTGGTGATTACTCCAGGCAGCTGTGTCCTCTGCCTCGGCAATACGCTTCACTCTACGGTATATACAGCATACCACAAGAATTGGTTACATTGGGAAAGAGAGAGGAGAGTCAGTCTGCTATGGAGTCTGATGGTGTGTCAACTCTGAACTATCAATTTGCATTACTTGATCTAATTATCAAATGATAATGGCAGACAGCTGTATGGGGTTTTCAGAGAGGGACTAGCATAATGGAGAGGGACTAGCATAATGGAAATAGATTAGCAACTCTTCTTTCCTGGCAGAGGCCAAATTATACATGAGACGAAGTGCACGAAAGACAGAAGGAAGATATCAAGACGGGATATACACTCCAAATAAGCAGAGAACACCCAATAGAAATCCATGAAGAAAATTCAAAGGGAAAAGTAAATACCATAATGACGAGGGGAAAAAAAAGGACAGGAGCAAGGAACATAAGAGAGTTTAATGTCCACTGACAGAAGGAAATCAGATGCGCCCTTTCAATGAAACCCCCTGCCATTTGATTTGGGGAAATCACGGGAGACCTAAATATAAATAACTGGAAGTGGATCTGAACCATCGTTGTCCTGAATGCAAGTTCAAAGTCCTGAACACTACACCACTTCACTCAGTATACAATGATGGGAGACTGGAGTACCAAAATATATAAATATAAGCAAAATAAGGTATGTGGAGTAAATGGACTTGAAAAAAGAAACAAGAGAGAGAAGAACTAATAGCCTTCTGTGATTGCTCTGATACCTGGACTGAAAATGGTTTAAGAACTATCAACACGGATTGTATATTAGGAACCCTCAGGGTGATACTGCAAGATAGCAGATAAATTATAATCAACCAAAGATTCAAAAACATTAACAAAATGGCACTAACTTTCCCTGTGTCAGACGCTGATACATATCATAACATGATGGCAGCAAACACAAAAATAATGGTTGGAGCATATTGAAAGCACATAAATGTTAAGAAAATAGGATGTGATAAAGTTGACCACTGAATCTGAGACCTTCAAACCAGGGAGAAAAAACAAAAATTCAGCAGATTGTACCAAACTACAGGAAAAGGAATATAATTAATACCATAATCCTGATAGCTTTTGAAAAGGAGGTTAAGAAAGAAGGAAAAGCGGTACCACTATCCACATCTGCAACAGCCTCTAAAGCTCCCCCACATCCCCTCACAGCTGACATACCTTGCCTCACAGACCTACTACCCCCTCTTAAAAACTCCCTCCCATCACCATACAGAATTCGGAACCTAAAGAGGCCCGAAACAGTGTCATAAACCTTTCCTCCAAACACTTTAATCCCACACAAGTATCAGTCCTTTCTAAAGGCCTTACCTTTTGCCCCACCTCCAAATTCAATTATGATGGACTTGTTAAAGACCTTCTTCCTTCCTTGCAACCCCTACAGTGGAAACACTTTGTTGCCACCAATCTTATCAACCAGACTCAACCTAAAACCAAAGTTAAATCCTGCCTGACTCAGTTCATTCCTCCATAAAACCGCGATCCACCTTCACTGCCCTCAAATCACCCTGTTAATTTTCCAGAATTTCCATTGTTCCCAAATCTCTCAACATGCATTCTAATCTTACATCTGCAGAAAGAACTGCAATCTAGTACCCAAAACCTGATCCTGCTTACCTGCTGACAAAGGTTCCACCACTGTAGTTTTGAACCACAATCATCATTATCTTGCAGAAGTACTCCCCCAGCTGTCAAATTCATTCACATACAAACCCTGCTACAGTAACCCCATTCCAGAAATCTAACAGGATTTCCAGTCTCTCCTCAAATCATTAGGCCCATCCCAGAACCTCTCCCCAGATCTCTCTCACACTGCATACCTAACCACTCCCCACACTCCTACCTTCTACTTGCTTCCTAAGGTCCATAAACCCAACCACTCAGGATGTCCCATTGTGATCAGTTACTACGCACCTGCGGAGAGAATCTCTACTCGCACAGACCAATACATTCCACCTATTAGCCACAATCTACCCTCCTATTGAAAGATACCAACCATTTTTTCCAACTCTGCATAAATGATGTTCATTTACCACCAAGTGCCCTGCTAGTCACTATTGATGTCATCCCCTTTATAACAACATCCCTAATGCCTAGGACCTTGATGCTGTTGAACATTACCTTTCCCAATGCCCTACGAATTCCAAACATACAACCTCCTTCCTGACCACCATGACCAACTACATCCTCATCCGCAATTATTTCTCCTTTGAAGCACCACCTACAAATAAATCTGTGATATAACCCCTCACATGGTTCAGATTCACTGATTACATCTTCGTGATCTGAATAGGAGTGAGGACACCCTATCCATATTCCTCTGAAACCTCAACACACTCTCCCCCATTCACTTCACCTGGTCCTCCTCAATCCAATGAGCCACCTCCCTCGGTGTGGAAGTCTACCTCAAAGAAGGCTACATCAGTACCTCCGTCCATATTGAACCTACCAAGCACCAGCAATACCTTCATTTCAACAGCTGCACTCCATTCCATACCAAAGAGCCACTTCCGTACAGCCTAGCCGCCCACAACTGTCGCATCTGCAGTGAGGAGCAGACCCTCTCGAAATATACAGAGTTTCTCACTGAGGCCTTCGCAGTCCAAAATTATTCTCCCAACCCTTTACAGAAACAGATCCTCTGTCCCTTGTGTCTCCAGTCACCCACCACCTACCCAAGTCACAACGTGCTGCCACACAAGAACGTTCCTCTTGTGACTCGCTACCACGCAGGACTGGAGCAAATGAATCGCATTCTGCACAGGAGTTTTTACTACCTCTTGCCGTGCCCTGTACTACACAGCCTGCTATTCCAACAATGCATCCACAGTCTTTTTACTTATCTCCTTTTCTGCTACCTTACCCCTCCCTCCTCCACCTAAGCACCAAATTGTACCTAGTTACCATAGCATCACCCCACTTTATACCTGTTTGCTACCACAAGCAGCACTTTACCGTCCACTAGCCCTGACTTGCTATTCTTCCCCCTCCCTCCCACCCTCCTCCTCACCACCAGTACTCAAGTTGCTTCTCCCATTATGCGCAGTTGCTCTCAGTCTGTCCTTGGCAACCAGGCACAGTGGTTGTTTATGTGAGTTACATTTGTGAGAATGTGTGTGTGTGTGTGTGTGTGTGTGTGTGTGTGTGTGTGTGTGTGTGTGTGTGTGGGGCGGGAGGGGGGGGGTGTTACTTGAGAAGAAGGGCTTTTGGCCAAAAAATTTACTGTCATTTCTACAAATTTTGATTATTGTTAGTAAACACAATCAAATTTTACAATTTTTGAAATTAAGTTTTCGCTTACTACTTTTCTAAGAATAGCAACTGGTATATTTTTCTCTCTGCCATAACCAAATGGAAGTAGTTTATTTGCCTTCCACTTTTCTCGCATATCCATAACTTCCCATTACTTTAATGTATTATAATTATTTGTTGTGTCTTGGTCTTATAGATTTATATTACAAATTATATTAAGGTGATGCTATTCCAAGTACAGCTTTTAGGAAAGTATGAAAATAATCAGCAACCACAATATTCCTAATGTCTAGCTTTTAGAACCATGTGTTACATCTTCATGGGAGGAAAGATGGAGTTTAGTGAAGAGGACAGGTCCTGAGAACCCAGAGTAATAGGATACCAATTCGTATAAGGAGGAAGAAAGGCAAAAGTCCTTAATAAAAATTGTAAGGTTTGAAAGGGGTCATGGAATGGTTACCTCAAAATGATCTTGAACCCTGTTTTCATGGCAAAACCAAGACCGAGTTCATTTTTAATTCCATATTCGTATTCTACATGAAAAAATGCTTTGTTTGTTGGGAACATTTTTTTCAAAAACCAATGGTTTGTCACCAGGGGGCACCTCATTGTAACTCTCTCAGGTTACCAGCATTTGAGAACGATGTGAGATCGGGAAAAATTTTCAATGAAAATCTTACAGTTTCTGAACTCTATCCGCTGGTGAAATTTCCATGAACTTTAAATGGTCTTGAAATTCTTCAGTAGGGATTAACCTGAAAGTAAATATCATCAGCATTAGTGGGACCTAATGTGCAGCATGTGCACGGCACTGAATCAGAGACCAGCACTGTGCTTGTGCCAGCATAATCAGAGGAGAGAAGGGTGGAGCTTTGAGGCTAACTATTAAATGTCATTGTCAGGGAATTTGAATTGATGACTGGGGGTTCAGAGAAATTTTACCTTTGGAGACTCTGAAAATTTCTCAGTCGTACTCACTTAGAATGATTCTTGACTGGTGTGACTCAACAATTTTTCTCTTAGGGACTTTGAAAAAATGTGTGTTGAGGGATTTAGAAAAATTCCACCTTGTTGAACTCTGATGAATTTTGCCTCGCACGACTAAGACCCATCACGTCTCGCGAGATTTTAATCAGTTCCTGTTAATTGAAATTTTCCAAATCCCTACAAGCAAAATTATTCTCAACACGAATGTGTGAAATATTTATTCGAGTCACTTTGTCTTGCAATTGACCTTCTCTGGCCAATCTTTCATTTTTGCCTTCTCTCCATATTTGAAAAGGACGGATACCATGGGGTATTTCACTATTTTGTTATTTACATCAATATCGAGATATGTAAAGGTGGCCTCTTGAAAACCACACATCCGTTATACATGTACATAATTTTCTGAGAGAGCACACTTAAATACTATATGTTCTGGCTTCACATTGTGGCATAAACAACAGCGAGCAAATGTAAACAAATGGGTCATGTACATTGTAATAAGTCAGTTGTCCTGCAACATGCTTGCCAGATGTTTCATTGAAGGTAAAACCTAAGAAAACCAATTATAGCAAATATGATCAGTATAATTTATTTTTCAACTCTAATCTGTCTGAAATGGTTGAATACATGCAGTTAGAAATAGTGAGAATGATAAAAATTTCTGGCGAGTGCTACAATAATCATGCAGCCGTTGCAAAGATTGTGTATCAAAAGGTATCCCGATGCCCGTCAACCCAAAAAAGGATACAGTTAGGTCTCGGGTAAGGCGAACTGAAAGACGGACCTTGAAAAGGCAGAGAGGAAAGACTGGCCCAAGAGAGGTGATTGCACTGGGTGCTCAAGGCTATTGTTGCTGCAGATCTACACCTTCCGACTCATCAGAGTCAGCGAACACTCGGTGTGCCTCTATAAATGGAATCTCTTGTTTTAAGATACTGTAAATTCCACCCATATCGCTGATATTGCTTACATATCACCCAAGCAATTGAGCCTGGGGATACTGAGACACACCTAGCATTTTGTCGATGGGCTGATACACAAATATGTCGTGATCCCTTTTTCTTCACATGCATACTCCTTACAGATGATGCAAACCGAGTCAATTTCCATAATGTGCATTACTGGGCAGAAGCAAATTCTTGCTGGCAACAAGATCGCCGAACACTCATGTGGTGGTCAATCAATATCTGAGCAGACATAGTTGGAGATTACATGACAGGTCCTGTTTTTTATGCTGAAACATTGAATATCTCCCTATTCTCTAGAATCTGGTGCTTTCTTTACTACAAAATATCCCCTTAGACATATGAGCACATATGAAGTTTCAACAGGATGGTGCCCCTGCACATCAGGCCTTACCTGTCAGAAGGTACCGTAATGCAACTTACCCAAATTGATGGATTGGTATCGGTAGTGCAATTCGTGAACTCCCGCCAAGGTCGCAAGACTTAACACCACTGGACTTCTTTTTATGGGGAGCTGTGAAGCAGAAGGTGTACTCCATTCCCCCAACAACACCAGAAGGTATGAGAGAAAGGATTGTGGCTGCTTCCCAGGCAATCACCCACCAGACATTGAATGATGTAAAGACCAGTTTCCGACACAGTGTGTCAATGTGCATTAGGCATTAGGCAAAATGGGCAGTTGATCAAGCATCTGAGACCCTAAATTTCCGGTGAGAACCATGTTAATCAGCCCTCTTCATGGCTAATGATGTGCTAAGTCCACTGGGCAACCTCCATGTGATGCACATTGGATTCCACAAACACCGAAAGTATTTGCTTTCAGGTTAATCCCTACTGAAGAATTTCAAGGCCAAGAAAATTTCACCAGTGGACTGAGTTCAGAAATCATACAAGATTTTCTTTGAAAATTTTTAACGATCTCACTTCACTTTTGAGATATTGGTAACCTGGGAAAGTTACAATGAAGTGCCCCGTGGCGACAAACCATTGGTTTTCTGAAAAAAAAAAAAAATGTTCCCTTCAATCAATATGTATTTTTTCATGTAGAATACAAATATGGAATAAAAAGTAGGGGTTACCATTTGCAAAAATGAACTTGACCTTGGTTTGAACTTGATAACAGGGTTCCAGGTCATTTCGAGGTAACCACTCCATGATCCACTTCAAACTTTACAACTTTTACTAGAGGCTTTTTTTGCAGAATTGTGCCGCTCCAGAGATATGAGATGGTATAGATTAAAATGGGACACCCTGTTAAAATGTTATGGAACATAACTTAACCCAGGAGATTACTGATTAGATTACACATATCTTTACAGTACCTCAGGCCTTATTACAAATTTTGATTTCAAACACACACACACACACACACACACACACACACACACACACACACACACACACACCACTGTTTCAACTCACAAAGTCTTGTCCAAAAGTAGAGAAAATTCTACTCTCTTCTTTCAGAAAGTCACAGATACTGAATCTTGTGTGTATACGATACTCCACTGACTTCAATTCTTCAACAAACAGACAACTCATCTTTCATTTGTGTGAAGTGTCAGCTTTCCACAATAAATAAATGTTCCACAAACATTTTTCATAAACAATTTAACGTTACTACAACAGTCCCACTATTAACAAAATACACTGTAAAACTTCAGTTACCTAATGTTTTAGTGTTGTTCTGATAAAATATTTAATTCAGCCAACCAGCGTTTACTTGCAATTCCTCTTGTACATTATACATTCTTTGAACTAATGATGATAAAAACATTAACCCAGGAAAAGAGAACACATCCACTGCTGTTAAAAAGAAGGTAGATAGGCCTTTAAACACATTTACATACAGAAGCACTGACTAGTATGAGAATACTATTTGAAGTACTGAACATTGTTCCCATTTTAATCTAAAGACATACAATTCTGGAAAATGTCAAGTCACGTGGCATATCTCTCAAAGAAGTTTTTAGCTATTACTTCTTAAGCCTTTTAGTACCAAATATGATTTAACCATGAAAATCTTTTATTAACTGTGGAATCTTTCTCCTATATCTTCTTTTCAAATCAAGGAAAAGTTTGTAGTAGCTTTGTGTCAAGCACATAATGTTAGACTGAAAGATACTTATTGCATCCTTCTTTTTGATTATTGACACAATGTGACAACTGTTACAACTTTCTAACAAAGTGTTGTTGTGAATATATTTGGAAGGTACTGATTGAGTAATGTAATTGCACTGACAACCTGACAAATAATTTGAATTTGGATTAGTTTCCCAGTTTTGCAGAGATTGTATACATTTTCAAAATATTTCATGTCAATAATGACTTGTCCTTTTACTGTTCATATTCCAAATCGACATAGAGGCATGAAGAAGAAGAAGAAGAAGAAGAAGAAGAAGAAGAAGAAAGAAGTATAATTCAAATTAGGGACACATTTGATAAATTACAAGTTTAATTACACATAAATTATATGTTTAACTGCAAAAAGGAACGAAGGAAGGACAGAAGAAAGGAAAAAAAAGGTGTTTAGGATTCAATACCCCATCAACAATAAGGTCATCAGAGACTGAATGTGCATTGTGATTTGACGGAGATGGTATAGGATACCACCTTTGTCCTTTTCATAGGAAATAGTCCAGCATATTGCTTTACACTGTGTTAAGAAACCATGGGAAACATAAATATGTATGGCCAAACAGGAATCTGAATCTTGCTTCTCCTGAATCTAAGTCCAGTGCATTAACCACTGTGCCACCTTGCTTGTGCCACAGAAAGGTGTATGCAAGATATATTGGATAACATTTGTGTGGCAGAGTAGTAAAGTTATTAGGCCTCCACTTCAATTATTCAAAACATTTAATAAAAAGAATTCAGAATGTATGTAGTGAATGTTTTCACAAGTTACTTCTGGGGACAGAACAGTTTGTAATTTTTGGTACACAAAACATTTGGTTTTTGATTATAAAAAACAGTTTTATGTATATAAACACTAAATGTGTTAAACATGAAGTGAAATCAAGGTTAATTTTATTTCTCTAAAATTCAGTGAATCAATTACTGTTTTTCACTTATCACTGTAGATTGAGGGGTTATCTACAAATGAAAAAGATAATTAACTAATCAGTCTTAAAAGCTCAGATTTTATTGCAAGTTTTATAGTCTTTTAAATTTTAAAATATAGACACCTGAGAATTTTAGGAATGCATGGCACTGAAAGGAAAAAAAACTAAGGAAATTTACTAACTTGATAAGAATTCGAGGATAGGTATGGCAATATGTACTGTTGCAGAGATCTTTGAAAGATTGAGCAACACTTCTGGCAACAATTTATGCATAGCATCACGCATCTCAAGCATGCAGGTTGTAAGAGCAGTAATGCACTGCCTTGCACAGCGAGACATGAGTCCATATTCAAGACACTTGATGGTACGTTGCTGAAGAGCAGGATCCAGCTGGGCATGGTAGGGTGCAAGTGATGCAAGCACTGGTATCACATGGGCCTGCAATTCAGAGCGCGTCATGCGCACACCTCGCAAGGCTTCAGGCAAACCCAGTGATTTGTCACTAACCTGTCCAAAGAGAAAGATATTGTTGTCAAATAGAAAGATAATTTCGCTCTATAAATCTGTCCTATGAATAAATGTTACGGAAAGAAGTAACTAGATGACTCATCAAGACACATTACAATCTGCATAAATTCACATAGTAATATTTCATGCATTGTGACTACATACCACTTATCTGTGTACGTTGAGATATAATGTTCTGACATTAAAACATTCACAGCGGTTTAATGTAAAAAGACCGACTACAGATGAAATGTTGATTATTAATTTTTGTGCACTATCATTACATTATTGCAGCAAATAACAAAACTGAATATAATTGGTTAGAATAAGGCTAAAAACCTGCCACATTTCATCTTGCATACAAAAACACATCAAGAAATTGATTTCTTTAATTAGTTGGTGGTTTCCTCAGCTTCTGTAAGTGTAAATCTCTGAAGCTGAGGATTTGCTTGGATTACCATCTTAATAATTTGCTAAAATATATTATTCTTTACAGTGCACAATTTTAAAAGCAAACCAACAGTTTCTTCTACATCTACATCTACATCTACATCCGTACTCCGCAAGCCACCTGACGGTGTGTGGTGGAGGGTACCCTGAGTACCTCTATCGGTTCTCCCTTCTATTCCAGTCTCGTATTGTACGTGGAAAGAAGGATTGTCGGTATGCTTCTGTGTGAGCTCTAATCTCTCTGATTTTATCCTCATGGTCTCTTCGCGAGATATACGTAGGAGGGAGCAATATACTGCTTGACTCTTCGGTGAAGGTATGTTCTCGAAACTTTAACAAAAGCCCGTACCGAGCTACTGAGCGTCTCTCCAGCAGAGTCTTCCACTGGAGTTTATCTATCATCTCCGTAACGCTTTCGCAATTACTAAATGATCCTGTAACGAAGTGCGCTGCTCTCCGTTGGATCTTCTCTATCTCTTCTATCAACCCTACCTGGTGCGGATCCCACACTGCTGAGCAGTATTCAAGCATTGGGCGAACAAGTGTACTGTAACCTACTTCCTTTGTTGTCGGATTGCATTTCCTTAGGATTCTTCCAATGAATCTCAGTCTGGCATCTGCTTTACCGACGATCAACTTTATATGATCATTCCATTTTAAATCACTCCTAATGCGTACTCCCAGATAATTTATGGAATTAACTGCTTCCAGTTGCTGACCTGCTATTTTGTAGCTAAATGATAAGGGACCTATCTTTCTATGTATTCGCATCACATTACACTTCGCTACATTGAGATTCAATTGCCATTCCGTGCACCATGCGTCAATTCGCTGCAGATCCTCCTGCATTTCAGTACAATTTTCCATTGTTGCAACCTCTCGATACACCACAGCATCATCTGCAAAAAGCCTCAGTGAACTTCCGATGTCATCCACCAGGTCATTTATGTATATTGTGAACAGCAACGGTCCTATGACACTCCCCTGCGGCACACCTGAAATCACTCTTACTTCGGAAGACTTCTCTCCATTGAGAATGACGTGCTGCGTTCTGTTATCTAGGAACTCCTCAATCCAATCACACAATTGATCTGATAGTCCGTATGCTCTTACTTTGTTCATTAAACGACTGTGGGGAACTGTGTCAAACGCCTTGCGGAAGTCAAGAAACACGGCATCCACTTGTGAACCCGTGTCTAAGGCCCTCTGAGTCTCGTGGACGAATAGCGCGAGCTGGGTTTCACACGATCGTCTTTTTCGAAACCCATGCTGATTCCTACAGAGTAGATTTCTAGTCTCCAGAAAAGACATTATACTCGAACATAATACGTGTTCCAAAATTCTACAACTGATCGACGTTAGAGATATAGGTCTATAGTTCTGCACATCTGTTCGACGTCCCTTCTTGAGAACGGGGATGACCTGTGCCCTTTTCCAATCCTTTGGAACGCTTCGCTCTTCTAGAGACCTACGGTACACCGCTGCAAGAAGGGGGGCAAGTTCCTTCACGTACTCTGTGTAAAATCGAACTGGTATCCCATCAGGACCAGCGGCCTTTCCTCTTTTGAGCGATTTTAATTGTTTCTCTATCCCTCTGTCGTCTACTTCGATATCTACCATTTTGTCAACTGTGCGACAATCTAGAGAAGGAAGCACAGTGCAGTCTTCCTCTGTGAAACAGCTTTGGAAGAAGACATTTAGTAATTCGGCCTTTAGTCTGTCATCCTCTGTTTCAGTACCATTTTGGTCACAGAGTGTCTGGACATTTTGTTTTGATCCACCTACCGCTTTGACATAGGACCAAAATTTCTTAGGATTTTCTGCCAAGTCAGTACATAGAACTTTACTTTCGAATTCATTGAAAGCCTCTCGCATAGCCCTCCTCACACTACATTTCGCTTCGCGTAATTTTTGTTTGTCTGCAAGGCTTTGGCTATGTTTATGTTTGCTGTGAAGTTCCCTTTGCTTCCGCAGCAGTTTTCTAACTCGGTTGTTGTACCACGGTGGCTCTTTTCCATCTCTTACGATCTTGCTTGGCACATACTCATCTAACGCATATTGTACCATGGTTTTGAACTTTGTCCACTGATCCTCAACACTATCTGCACTTGAGACAAAACTTTTGTGTTGAGCCGTCAGGTACTCTGTAATCTGCTTTTTGTCACTTTTGCTAAACAGAAAAATCTTCCTACCTTTTTTAATATTTCTATTTACGGCTGAAATCATCGATGCAGTAACCGCTTTATGATCGCTGATTCCCTGTTCTGCATTAACTGATTCAAATAGTTCGGGTCTGTTAGTCACCAGAAGGTCTAATATATTATCGCCACGAGTCGGTTTTCTGTTTAACTGCTCAAGGTAGTTTTCAGATAAAGCACTTAAAAATATTTCACTGGATTCTTTGTCCCTGCCACCCGTTATGAACGTTTGAGTCTCCCAGTCTATATCCGGCAAATTAAAATCTCCACCCAGAACTATAACATGGTGGGGAAATCTACTCGAAATATTCTCCAAATTATTCTTCAGGTGCTGAGCCACAACAGCTGCTGAGCCCGGGGGCCTATAGAGACATCCAATTACCATGTCTGAGCCTGCTTTAACCGTGACCTTCACCCAAATCATTTCACAATTCGAATCTCCCTCAATTTCCTTCGATACTATTGCACTTCTTATCGCTATAAACACGCCTCCCCCTTCACTGTCCAGCCTATCTCTGCGGTATACATTCCAATCAGAGTTTAGGATTTCATTACTGTTTACGTCTGGTTTCAGCCAACTTTCTGTTCCTAGTACTATATGGGCGTTGTGACCGTTTATTAATGAGAGCAGTTCTTCACTGCAATACCACCATAGAAGCAAAGAACATAAATATCTGAGGAAGCCAGACTAATGACCTGCCGCTCAAAGCAACATGGAAAGGTAGAGTCAGTCAGTCAGTCAGTCTCTCTCTCTCTCTCTCTCTCTCTCTCTCTCTCTCTCTCTCTCTCTGCCTGGTGACTAACATTTCACAAGTCCACAGCCAAGCGAGTAAACAATTGGTTTCATAAGAGAGAGGACTGTGTTTCAAATCCCGCTACCAGATTTTTTACTTTATTCCCCTATAATTCTAATAACAGATTTACCTAAAGAATTATTTATTGTTTTCATAATTTTTAGGCTGAAAATTCTGATTTTCTCTAAATTTTGGAATTAGTTTCCTACTATAACCATATTCCTACAGGTGTGTTCCAACTCACCATGAACCCATTTTCTCAGCATCTGCACAGGCTCATTTCGTCCCACCATGAGTGTATTTTTTTCTAGTATACATCCAGCTACAGCACAACTCACCCTTTTAACCACTTTTACTAGTAATCCTGCAGTTAATTTGGTCCACCAGATACTGCTGCATGTGCACAAACAACTTTTGGTTGGTGGATGGAGAAAGGAAACAGTGTTCAAAAACCAGAATACTTCATTTGTGCACTAGCCCCCTACTCAGTTACATGTAAACACTCCAAGGCCTCTAATTTTACGGCTACATGTAGTTATGTGCCTGATATTTCACAGCAAGGGAAAGTGAGCCTGACTGTGTAGCCAAATTGCTTTACACTGAAGTTTCAAAAGATCAATTAAAACTGTAAATCTGTACAATGAACAGCTTCTTCTACAAAACAATCTCATCGCTTCAAAACCTTCTGCTGTAATAACACAAGAACATGTGGAAATAAGAGAAGAAATATTTCATAAAATTTTCAAAATGCTACCAGACAACCAACTGATTGTACAAGGCTGACTAATTTCCAACTAAGGTATCAGTGAAGAGGATTTGTCTGAAGAAAAGTGAAGAAGTCTCATCATCTTCAGATGATATCCAGGCCAAAACGAAGGTGAAAACAGACAGTGATTAAGTACTACTGGGCTACAAGATTATGGTTATCAATATAGCAAGAGAGCATCCAGGATGGAGTTTGGTTGCTCTACACAGAAGGAGAGCATCATGCCTTAATAGCATGAAAGATATGAAAAGATGGGAAGTACACATTTAAAAAAAATCTGCAATGAGGATTGAACAATTTAAAACAGCTGACGACAAGAAACTTGCAACAATGACTCCTGCTGCTGCAAGCCCAATTTCCTGATTTGAATAGCAAGTTTCTGGCTCATAGGTAATGCTCTTCAAATGAAGCCATCTGAAATGCCAGAGAAAAGTCACCACATCTGTAACAGAGAGTGAAAGTGTTTCACTTCAGAAAGTCCTTGACAGATTAGATTAAATTAGATTAATACTTGTTCCATAGATCATGAATACGACACTTCGTAATGATGTGGAACGTGTCAGGTTAATGAAAGATGTCTGAACAAGATATTACATTACACAAAATATTGCATGACACTAATGCTTAAGTTAGTTTTTTTCCCTCCCTTAATTTATATCTAAAAATTCAGCCAATGAGTAGAAGGAGTTGTCATCTAGAAATTCTTTTAATTTATTTTTAAATGTTGGTTGACTATCTGTCAGGCTTTTGATGCTGTTTGGCACGTGACCAAAGACTTTTGTGGCAGCATAATTTACCCCCTTCTGTGCCAAAGTCAAATTTAACCCTGCATAGTGAAGATCATCCTTCTCCTGGTGTTATAGCTATGCACACTGCTATTACTTTTGAACTGGGCTGGATTATTAACAACAAATTTCATAAGTGAATATATATACTGTGAGGTTACTGTGAGGATCCCTAGATCCTTAAATATATGTCTGCAAGATGACTGTGGGTTGGCTCCAGCAATTATTCTGATTACACGTTTTTGAGCAATGAATACTTTTCTACTCAATGATGAATTACCCCAGAATATGATACCATACAAAAGCAGTGAATGAAAGTAGGCATAGTAAGCTAATTTACTGAGATTCTTATCACCAAAATTTGCAATAACCCTAATAGCATATGAAGCCGAACTCAGACATTTCAGCAGACCATCAATGTGTTGCTTCCAGTTTAGCCTCTCATCAATGGACACACCTAAAAATTTTGAAAATTCTACCTTAGATACAGACTTCTGTTCAAAGTCTATATTTATTACTGGAGTTGTGCCATTTACTGTACGGAACTGTATATACTGTGTTTTATCAAAATTTAAAGAGAGTCCGTTTGCTGAGAACCACTTAATAATTTTGTGAGAAACATCATTTACAATTACATCACTTAGTTCTTGGTTTTTTGATGTTATTACTTTACTCGTATCATCAGCAAAAAGAACTAACTTTGCATCTTCATCAATATGGAATGGTAAGTCATTAATGTATATCAAGAACAGTAAAGGACCTAAGACCGAACCCTGTGGGACCCCGTGCTTGATAGCCCCCCAGTTTGAGGAATCAGCTGTTGTATTAACATTACATGAATCACTTATTTCAACTTTCTGCATTCTTCCAGTTAAGTATGAATTAAACCATTTGTGCACTGCCCCCCTCAAACCATAATGATTTAGCTTATCTAAAAGAATTCCATGATTTACACAGTCAAAGGCCTACACGGCAGCAAATTTCCGAAATCAGTGTCTAGCTCTCATACTAAAATACAACAAGGATTTTGTCATTAACACTGATCAAATAAGTATCACTGAGAAAAAAAGTACCTGACTCATTTACATCAATTGAGATACAATTTTTACAGAACACACAATATTAATTTGTGAATTATATTTATCCCAGGCGCCAAAAACAGTCAACTTATGACGAAATTCTTGCCAAACATGGAACAAAGGTGGTTACTGAGCAGCAAAAGGATGTGCATAGGATGACACATTTGTGCACTCCACAATACGCTGTCACCTTATCTGGAAAATTACTAAAAATAGTCTTCCTTTGCTTGCAAGAGATCAGTGGGTTCTTTGAACCAAGGATGAAAAAAGATCAGCCTAAGAATATGCATACAAACTTTCAACAGTATTATACAAGAAATTTCTATTTGACATTGAAGCCATACACGAGAGAAGAACAATTTCTTTTGCTCCTCTATTCACGAGGAGGGCAAATGAACCGGGGCTTTTACAATGTAACTTTTCAAGATAGAGAGGATCTGTCATGGTGCCAGTATTGAAGAAACTCCTCCACAATGTATTCCACTTGTGCAGCTTATGACATTAATTTTTACAGGTAGGTGGAAAATCTTAGAAGCAACTACAAAATTGCTCATACATAATCAAATATAAAAGAGAGAGCTTCTAGAGAATATTGCATAAAAATTCAATCAATTGTACAGCATCAGTTCTCTGTACCAATATTTGATGATTTATTTGGTATGCACAGACTGATAAAAAAATCTGTGATGACCAACACCTGTTTACGAGTAAAAACCAAATTTGTTTTGCAATAGGCACACTGAAAAAACCACAAACATACAAAAACTTGACGTATGTTACATGTCCTGTATGTCACAAAAGCAATATTGTTGTTTTCCGTATTTTTATGACCAGTATCATCCTGATTCATGCATCGGTTGGTTGGTTGATTGGGGTTGGAGGGACCAAACAGCAAGGTCATCAGTCCCTTGTTTCAAATGTGGTCCATTCAGACGGATTGACATCTCAGAAAAGTCAAAATGATAAAAGGTAAACAGCTAAGAAAACGTAACAGTGCAGTCGTGTTGTCACTGGTGAAAACAAAATGAGAGAAGTCAGCAAGTGAGTGATCCCATGGCTATGGTAAAGGCAGGAAATATCCCACATCTGATGCAGTACAGGCAAGACCACCTGCTATTCAAAACGTTCAACCGCTAGAATGTAAAAGCGCATATTGTAAAAGGAGACTAACCAAATCTAAATAGTGATAAAAACAGAGTAAAAGGGAAAGGAAAGAGGATCTTGGCCAGGGAGGGGGCTCAGGAATCTCCAAACACAGCTTACAGTGGGAGACACCCCAACCCTCACTGCCCTGCCCCTACTCCAGAGTGAGATTACAAACCTTAAAACTGATAATAAAAACCAGTTTCACAGAGGAAACTGAAAACCAGTTCAACCATTTGGGAATCGTCTGCCAACATTAAAGGTAAAGTGCGGGGAAGTCTGTACTTAGTACGCAGAGCCAAAAGAAGGTGGCATTCCACCAAAATGTGGCCTACTGACTGGAAGACTCCACAACCACAAAGTGGGGGTGGCTCATTATGCAAACGAAAACCATGGGTAAGCCTGATATGGCAGATGCGGAGTCAACACAGGGAGAGGCGGAAGGAAGAACGCCACAGGACAGGTGTCACCTTAATTGCACGAAGTTTATTAGACAGGGAGGTAGCCTCCCAAGAGTTGGCCCACAATTGTGCAAATAGGGATTTGATGTGATAAATCTGCCGCAGGAGGGGTTACAGAGAAGGGGCGTAAGTGACTGCACCACCATCCAAACGATCAGCAAACTCATTACCTGGGATACCCACATGGCGAGTGACCCAGAGGAAGTTAACGGAACAAGCACCACGGTGAAGATCAGCGAGACTGTCATGAATGTCTGTGACTAAGGGATGGTGGAAAAACACCGGTCAATAGCCTGAAGGCCACTCATTGAATCCATACATAATGAAACGTGCTTGAGTTGGGACCATGTAATAAAGGTAAGGGCCTAGGAAATTGCCATCAATTCCGCAGTAAGCACCCTACATGTAGTTGGCAGGAGATGATTTTCCATGTCAACAGACAATGTGAAGGCATATCCCACATGATCTGTAGATTTAGAGCCATTGGTGTAAAAAACAACCGCATCCCAAAACTACCATAAAATTCAGCGAAACTACGGAACACCATCGGGGGAACAGAATCTTTCAGACCTCAGCGGAGATCCATCCGAATCTGGGGCCAAGGAACTGAGCAGGGCAGGGGTGGGGGAGGGGGGGGACATGGGGGAGAGGACAATGAAGGATGCTGAAAAATCATGGCAAAGAGACACAAGGCGGAGCCCAACCGGTAAACACGAGGGCGGGAATCAGTTGGGCGATAAGGCGGAAGCTTCGGCCCACTGTTTCTGGTGAAGGAAAGCAGCCGGATAGGAGGTTGATGCTGATGCTGTTGCAAAATGAGTCGCAAGATGTTCCATGAGAATCAACAGGTCTGTGCAAATGCCATCTGGGAGAGCAAGGCCCGGGAGGGTAGACTGCCGATGGCAACCTCGGAGAGAACGAAGTGTAGCCCATACCCGTGACATGGGAAGAGTAGAACTGAGGGAAGAAACAAAGCGTTCCCAACACATCTGTTTGCTCCGTTTCATTAAGTAACAGGTTTTGGCACGAAGGCATTTAAAGGTACTAAATTGACAGCGGATGGGTGCCACTTAAAGTGTTGCAAAGTCAATGGTGATCATATATGGCAATAGCAATGGCCGGACTGCACCACAGGACTTGCTAGCGGCGAAATAGTCTGGATGAGCGTGAGATAGCAAGGCTAGAGGTGCGAACAATCTGGATGAGTGTGGGATAGCAAGGCTAGAGGTGTGAACAATCACATCAGACACGTCACTGAAGACGTCACCAACACAACCTGACAAAGAGGGAGAAAGAACAACCTGTGCAGTGTATAGAGGCTAATTGGTGCATTCGAAAGACCAACGAGTTAACCTGTCCATCGGGGAGTGGGAAGGGAGAGAGAGAATCAACAGGAAGTGGACACTATTGCAAAGGTCGTTGTGTGGCGACCTGTGGAATGAAGGGAGGAGGGAGGAAGAAGAAAGAGAAAGATCAATGGCAGAAAAGGTACCATGACCGGCACTGAAATGAGTAGGGGAGCCATCATTAAGAAGGCACAAGTCGTGGTCTGCAATAAACTGGTCTATGAGAAGGCCCCGACTAGATGGAAATGCACTGCCCCACAAAGGATTATGAGCACTAAAATCCTTGTGATGGAGGAAGGGAGGAGGAAGTTGCTGAAGAAGGGCAGTTAAGGCAGCAGGTGTAAGAGTCCTGTCAGGAGGGAGATAAAGATTGCAAACTGTGACCTCAGAGTTCAGGTGGACCCTAACAGCAACTGCTTCCAATGTAGTTTGAAGAGGAATCCACATACTAGCAACATCCGTACAGTCCAACGTACAAACACCACCAGAGGCCCACAGGGGGCTGACCTGAAAAGCAGGGGACCCACGGAAGGTCGGTGAGTGATCATCCGTAAAATGAGAGTCCTGTAGAGCCATCCAAGCTGCAGAGTAAAACGAAATAAGGGATTTCAACTCCAGAAGGTCGCGGTAATATCCATTACAATTCCATTGGATAACCACAGAACAATGATTCAAATGGTGAGTGAAGAGGCTAAAGCCAGTCATGCTGCCAGGTCACCACCTTTCACCGACACGGAGGGGGCGGCATCCATGAACAACACGTCAGAATACGGTTGTGAAGTCGGGGATGGGACCTCCGGTGACACCAGAGGCTCTTTGTCCCGGGACTTGTGTTTCTTCTTCTTCTCAGGCTGAGATTGAGGAGGGCTGTGTGGCATAAAGGAGCCAGCTGCAGCAAGATCAGGAACAGAAAAAGATCAGGCAACCTGGGGGGCCTCAGACTGTGGTTCTCATAGTCGTCATGTGGCAGACCTTGGGCCTGGAAGGTGCTGGGAAGAGGGATCCCAGGAAGGGTGCCCTTGACTGGCAAACGCCGAAGAAGTGGGACACTTCTACGGCTGGGGAGTGGGAGCGGAGCCTGGAGGGGAGGGTGTGGTATCCGCAGGGGTGGGGGGTGGGGAGACAGGGGTTCAGGACTGGGGTAAGGAAGGGGTGAAGATGTAACTACAGCACAGCTAGACGTCATGGACACAGGATGAAGCCATGCATACTTCTTACGAGCGTCAGTGTAGGTTAGGTGATCAAGGGACTTATACTCCTGTATCTTCTTTTCCTTCTTATAAATTGGGCAATCCAGGGAACGTGGAGAATGATTGCCATGACAAATAACACACACAGGAGATCCCCTCATGGGGTGAACGTCCACTGTCACCACAGAGACAGGCCTGCAAACAGCGGGAAGACATGTGGCCAAAACACAATCACTTAAAACATCTCATAGGTGGTGGGATGTACGGCTTCACATCACATCAACAAATCATAATCTTGACCTTCTCATGGAGGGTATCCCCTTCAAAGGCCAGGATAAAGGCACCAGGATCAATGCGATTGTCCTTCATACCCTTCTGAACACGCTGAACAAAGTGAACACCCTGCCGTCCGAGATTGTCCCTAAGTTCGAAGGATGAGGTCCCAGTGAAAAATTACACCTGGAAACATATTCAAAGATTGGTGGGGGGTAATGGACACAGGAATTGTGCCAAGATGGTTACAGGCATGAAGGACCGCAGACTGGGCAGCTTTGATCAACAACGAACCCGACTGCATCTTGCTCAGAGAGTCCACTTCGCCAAACTTGTACTCAAAAAATAAAGGTTTGGTATTGGTGAAGGTATCCCCATCAGTCCTGGTGCAAACCAGATGGGGAGGGGGGGGTAGGTTTCGCCGCTAGGCGACCAGCCTGACCCTCCTCCCAGGGGTAGTCATGGAAGGGAAGGTTGAAGGAACAGAAGAAGCAGCACTAAAAGAATCATTTCCATGCAAAGAGATGGCCGTAGAAGAATGGCCAGAGTTCTGGACCCGTATGCATTTAATTTGCATACCGTCCATCCAGATACCACCCACTCCGATCAGTGGCTTTCCCCAACGGGCGCCGCCCAGCCGCAGCAAGGGCTGTCTGGCATGGTGGCCATTGCCGGAAGTTCCAATGATCCAGGACGACAAGCAACCAAACCCAGGCTTACATGAGGAGTTCATGGCTCAGGTATCAGAAGTGTGATCCCCGTGTTTTCAGGGGCCTCAACCAAAAGGGTACATATAGACCCCATCACATGGGCTGGCTACCGTGCTGGCTATGTACCCTAGCATCAGACAATGACGTGAAGAAAAAGGTGAAAGGAACTAGGAGGGCACACATCGGAGACACTAGGTACGGTGCTCTTCCCCAAATGGCTCACACTACAAAATAGAAATTTAGTAATGGAGGTCAAACCCCAGAGGGGGACCAGAGAATGCCAAAAGGATGAGGTAATTATGCAACAAAACTAAATTGCAAAGTCAACATAAGCAGGAGGATAGCGGGGCCAACATAAACAAGGACACCAAGAGAGGGACAGGAGAGGGCGAAGGGGGAGGAGCAAGGACAGGAAAGGAAGGGAGGGACAGGAAATGCAGCCCAGGAAAGACGGAAGGCTGCAATAGCTCGGGGCCCCATACTCGCCACGCATGTACTCATGAAAGGACCATGGGCCCCCTTGGGAGGTATTCATGCACTGTTCTGTCAGTTACACATTAGATTATTGTATCTACATTTGTGACAAATATAAAGACTATACCAATTTCATTGAAAATATCCTTTTATTCCCAATTTCCTTATAAGAAAAGCTTCTGTTTTCCTTTCTTTAAGGATAAATATTATGAAAGTAATAAATGAATCATTAAATACTTAAATTTGAAGTCGTAGTAATAAACCTGTTGTCTGAATTACATTGGTGGGGGGGTGGGGCATCAGAAGGTAGATTCAACCTGGAGACATCGTCCTTAATAAATTAAGCAGTTAATCTCTCAGCTATGGAAGACAATTTTTATTTTTTGCAAGGGAAGAATGAAATATTTGTGAACATACTCGGAACATTTAGCTATAAGTTGGTATATAGAAGTATTTTCTTTTATTTACAGGTAAGCCATAATGGACTGCGAAGTACATGTCAGGTTGTGACAATGGTTGGTGATGGAGTTGTTCTTGAAGACTGGCGATCACTCTGCCTTAACAATTCACAGGAAGTTGCTCCTTGTTTATGGGGAGGACACAGCGGATTGCAGCAGTATCCAGCGGTGGTTGCAGAGGTTTAAAGAAGGTGACTTCTCTGTACTTGACAATCCACGATGTGGTAGACCATCGACGGCAGTGAGTAATGTGAATAAGGAGACCATTGATCAAATCATCCAAAATGACAGATGTGTGACAACATGACAGCTTGCTGAAATCACTCTTTTGTCATTGGGTAGTGTGGTATCACTGGTACAGTCACTAGGGTACAGAAAAATTTGTGCACATTGGGTGCCTAGATTACTGACAAGAGAAATGAAAATGATTAGGAAGAATGTGGGCGAGGGTCTCATGAAAACCCTTACTGAAAAGTGGAAACAGTGTTTTGATGGCGTCATTACCCAGGATGAAACACAGTTGTTTTTGTCCGAACCTGAGAGCAAATCCCAATCCATGGAGTGGCATCATCCAGGTTCCCCTCGGAAGAAGAAACCAAGACTTTCACAAACAGTAGGGAAAAAAGTGATGGCCTCCTTCTTCTGGGACCAGTGAGGTGTCATTTTCATTGACTTTTTGGAACATGGCTCCACAATTAACTGGGATCATTACTGTTTGTCATTGGACAAGCTGTGACGTGCCATCAAGATTTAAAGACCACAGCTATGCTGTCAGCTCATCAGACTACACCATGATGATGCCCAACCCCCTACAGCCCCTATGGTGAAGGAGAAAATCAGGAAAATGGGTTGGAAAATTGTTCCTCATCCTCCCTACAGTCCGGATTTGGCTCCATCTGATTTTTACCTCTTTGGTTGCCTGAAGGCCTACCTGCATGGTAAAACATTTTTTACAGTGAGAAAGACCTTATTTCCTACATGGTCAATCCCCAGAATGTTACCAAATTGCATTTACATCATGGAAAGAACTTTGGGCTAGACGCGTCACAGCTTACAGAGGCTACATTGAGTAGGCTCAATGTATAGATAAACGTTCCAAGTATGTTCACAAAAAATTTCATTCTCCTCCTGCAAAAAGTAAAAAAATTAGAGGTGACTGTGCAAAACTTTTTGAATGCCCTTTGTATATATGCAGGCCTAAAATTGTCAAACTCGATTTTCTCAAAAATGGTTGAGAGTTATGTGTTGATGCTTACAAACATTGCAGTCCTAATTGTGCCCTAAACACCCTATCAATATGAATCAAATTGGTGAGTGGAATTTCGTAATGTCCTGTTGTAAGGTGCACGTCAATTTGGCAGTTAATTTCCCTCCTTGCACGAGAACTATTCATAAATTAATTTATTAAAAATAAACAAATATTTTTGCATCATGGTGCTACAGGAGACTTTAAAGATTGTTTTGCACCAGTCAGCTATGTTGTGTCTATCAACGTATAGGCAGCAAGTTATTGAAATATATGATGTTATTCCATCTCCCACCAACTGTGAGGTACATTATGTTATTCACTTTCTGCACACAACAGAGTCAATGTCACCAAGATTCATGTCGACTGTGTCACGTGTATAAAGACAGGGTTATGAGTGATGGTATTGTGAGGGAATTCTGCAGAAAATTAAAGGCTAGCTGCTCAGACATGAATAATGAAAGTGGTCTAGAAAGGCATTTAGATCTGACTGATGAACTTCTACAACACATGAGATGCAGTTCACAATTTCCAAAATTTCCAAACTTTCTGAACATGTGCAAGAGACTGGGTTACCATAATCATTGTGCTCAGTGGATGTATAACTAATGTTCACAAAATTGACAAAATGGTTTCAGCCTTGACATTCCTACAGCATTGCCATTAAGAGAGAGTGGAATTTCAGAACTGAACCATGATCAAGGACAACAAGACATTGGTGCAGTACATGAACTCTGAAACTAATGAATAAATAGTGATGTATTCTCCCAACACACCAAAACCTTTAAGCAGGTACTGTCAAACTGCAGAATGAATGGTAACAAGATTTTGTGATTGCAAAGAAATTTCTACAACAAATTTCACAAGAGTAATGCGTGAGAATACTGTGACAGAACAGATTTATTGTGAGATTTACAAAATTCCAGAGATGAATCCAAAACAAACAGCATAGGCTAATTACCATAGAAATCATTCTCCCTGGCAATGTGTGATGCTGTACTGCAAATCAAATAAAGAAAATATTCAGATTTTTTGGCTTTGAAACATTTCGATGTCCTCCCTATAGTCCAGACTTGTCTCTTGCCCCAAAATGAAGGCATGGCTGGCTATTCAGCACTTCACAGTCAATGATGAGCTCAAGGATGCTGTCAACAAATGGCTGGAGCACCATTCCCCAATGAAGAGATAAAGGAGGTGGTTTCAAGGTACAACAAATGTTTACATTCAGGTGGTGGTATTCTGAAGAAGTAATGTCAACATGTGAGTACAGATTGTATATATAAATTTATCTACTTTTCCTTTTCTTAACAATGGATCCAAGATTAATTTATAAACATCCTGCTTAACAAAGTGACACTCATGCACAGTCTAAGTTTGAAATTATGTACTGAGGTATTTTGGCAGACCAAACAGTGTATAAAATAAGCACTGCCCTGTCCATCACTGGAGAGACAGAATGCACTACTGATGTGCATTGGAAGTGAACATTTACTTTTACATTCAATACACAGCTGGAGGTTCATAGTGATTTCCTGTGTTCGAAAGAATAATGAGAAAGATTTTTATGATACAAAAAGATGAACCCTGATTGTCAGGAGTTTACAATGGATGCCTGATAAAAATGATTTATCTGAAATCCCTGGTATTTAACCCTCGAGCAGGTGTTTTTCATAACATGCACGGGTGTGTGGGGCACTTTCTACAAACAATGATAAAATAAGCTAACATTATATGAGCTAAATTACTGTTTATTTAAATGATAATAATATAAACCTTTGATTGTCTCACTCTGTTGCCACACACACGTGTTACACCACAGAAATGAACCACTCAAAGCATTAAACTGCGAACTTGCCTCAGATCCTTGCCAACCACTTATTTCATTACCAGTTATCTCGTAGGTAACTGCCTCATTGTGAGATTGTGCTGCTAGATTGGATCAGGGTCATTTTCTAGAACAGATCATTTTTTTTTTTTTCCCTAGCTCACTGTTTATTTTATATTACTGCTGCTCACTTGGAAGTATGACAGCACAACTTATTACTGTGTTAGGAGAAGCAATAATAAAGGAATAGCTATGGGCTCGCACATGTAAAACAACAATGGAACAGTAGAAAACAATTTTATTTGTGATTGGTGCACTTCATACACAGGCACCTCCACTTGAGGTTTAATAATCATAGTCAATTCACTGCATAGTGCCTTTGTTAGAATCCAACACTGTTATAATCTACTTACAGTACATTCCCAATTATTCAGGATAATATGGGGGAGAAGATGCACAACAATCGAAAGAGTAATGGAGACATTTTCAAATATGTATTGGGGTTTATGTCTGCTGGATCAGTAGTAGTAGTAGCAGCAGCAGCAGCAGCAGCGACGTTGGTGGCAGACATCTGCACATGCTCAGGCATGGCTTGATGCAATTGTCTTCTGCTGCCAGTCTTACTTAGCATCCGCCACTGCCCCTAGCGGTTGGCAACCGCACTGCTGGTCCCCGTGTGTGTCACATATGTGGCTTTTTAATATGAACAATCTACAAATTGAATAATCGGCACATGAATAAAGGTGAGTACACTCTACACTGTAAGTACTTACAATGGCACACACAGCAGCAGCCAACATGTCAACATCATTTCCATGACGAGACAAAATGAGAGCTTTATTCTTCATTACTCGAGGCACTTCCTGCAGAATCAGCTGCAGTACTTTCCAATCTGTAAACCCGTTTGATGTAAAATATTTAAAAAGCTTGACACAATACTCAACAAGCACTACAAAACTGAATTATACCATACACTGAGATGATAAAAGTCATGGGATAGTGATATGCATGTATACAGATGTCGGTAGTACCACATACACAAGGTATAAAAGGCAGTATACTGGCAGAGCCGTCATTTGTACTCAGCTGACTCACGTGAAGAGGTTCTTGACATGATACTGGCTGCACAATAGGAATTAACAGACTTTGAACACAGAATGTTAGTTGGAGCCAGATACATAAAATATTCTACTTCAGAAATCGACAGAGAATTCAATATTTCAAGATCCAAAGAGTCAAGAGTGTGCCGAGAATGCCACATTTCAGGCTTTACCTCTCTTCACAGACAACATTGTAGCCGATGGACTTCACTTAACAACTGAGAGCAGTGGCGTTTGCATATAGAGTTTTCTGTGCCAACAGACAAGTGATGCTGCATCAAATAACTCCAGTAAATGTGGGACATACAATGAACATATCCATTAGGACAGTGTGGCAAAATGTGGCAGCAGATGACTGACGCAAGTGCCTCCACTAACAGCACAAGATTACCTTTAATGCCTCTCCTGAGCTTGTGACCACAGCAGTTGGACACTAAATGACTGTAAAACTGTGCCCTGGTCAGATGAGTCCTGATTTCAGTTGGTAAGAGCTGATGATAGGGTGCAGTGTGGCACAGACCCCATGAAGCCATGGACCCAAGGTGTCGACAAGGCAGTGTGAAAGCCGGTAGTGGCTCCGTAGTGGTGCAAATTGTGTTTATATGGAATAGATTGTGTCCTCTGGTCCAAATGAACCAATCGTTGACTGTAAATGGTTATGTTCAGCTACTTGGTTACCATTTGCAGTCATTTGTGGACTTTATGTTCCCAAATAATGATGTCCTGTCACCAGACCACAAATGTTCACAATTGGTTTGAAGATCATTATGGACAATTCGGGCAAATGATTTGGCCACCCAGACTGCCCGACACAAATTCCATCGAGCATTTATGACACAATCTAGATGTCAGGTCATGTACAACACCCTGCACTGACAATACTTTCATAATTATGGATGGTTATAAAGGCAGCATGACTCTATATTGCTGCAGGGGACTTCCAATAACTTGTTGAGTCCACGACATGTCGAGTTGTTGCACTATGCTGGGCAAAAGGAGGTCTGACACAATATTAGGTGGTATCCCATGACTTTTCTCATTACACATACTCAAAAAATTTACAGTTAAATACAAAGCTGACTTTGAACTACTTTAAACATGAGAACAAACTTTGTCATTGGGATATTTTGTTATAGGAGAAAGCAGTACAGATAAATAAATGCTACCAAAATGTATCGTGCACAATATTAAATTACTAAGAAAATATTTATTGATGAAAGAGAAAAGCAGAGCCAGCCAGACAGCTCCTTTTTCCTTCCATTGTCAATTGCACCATGTTTGTTTTATAAAGGCCTGTATACATAGGCAGACCTTATATCCTCCTCTTGATAAAAATAACCCATAAGTTTTGATGAAATTTCAAAATTTTGACACAAAAAACAGATTAAAATCTTAGAACAGGAAACAAGATGGCAGATTAACATGATGTGGGTAATATATTGCACAGCCACAAGTAAAATGTCAATGTGTCGAGGTGGACTTCATTCGTAAAACACAAATTAAACGGGAGTTTTAGGCACAATCACCCAGTAATTACAATCATCATTTAACAGTTAAAAGAGAGTATCTTCAACTTCCTTTTCTATTTCAGACTTAATCATCTATACGAATAATGCAAAGTGTTGTATAATTACATGTTCATGCGACTTCTATTTAATTATGGTGCTATTTCAATTTTATGGACTATGTTCAAAATTTTATATCATACTTCAATTAAAACAAACCTCTTTCCTGTTTCAGAGCAGTCACAACAGCTTTGCAAGCATGTGTGAGAGAGAGATGTGTGACAGTGCAAGGTACATGAGCTGCAGGTGCAGGGCTTGATGGCTGTGGCGACACAGGTCGTTCCCCGTGTTTGTGATCCACACACAGAAAAGGGCTGTATCGCAACTGATGGGTCACGGGATCAGGAAAACCAGGCTGGTACATTGAATTTGCTCGAAGTTGCAGGAAACACTCAAATATCTAGAAAGAAAAAACCAAAGAAGTACTATGGAGATTCTCTGTAGCTTTGAAATAGTTGTAAAGTTAAAAATATATTTTATTAAGTTGTTATCCTCCTTCTTCTTATTCTTCTTCCATTTCTTTATAGTTTCAAATGGCAAGGAAGTCACAATACTAAACCAGTTGGGTCATTGGACAGTGAATACTCAAATCTAACAACTAGTCCTATTCAACCATTACAATTGTTTTTTAAGATCTAATGGCAGCCTTTGTTTTCCTATTACATCAACAATTGATCTTTTAAGTGGGCAATCATGTTTCGGCACATTTGTGCCATCATCAGTGGGTACTGTTATTCTGGCCTTAGTCTCTGGAATATCTGCAGGATCCTCTTTATATCATTATATAGTTTATCACACTTTTTCTCATAGTTCCTGCCATCTGTAACTTCATCTGTTAAAAAATATATACAGAGACATGGTAAGTTTCTAATGATCAAAACTCACATATTGAAAAATCTAAAAATAATTTCTCTCTCAATGGTACATATATTTTGTCATGAAGGATGTTTAGCATTTTTTTTCCTTTTTTTAATCAAGCATTTGGCAATTATGAAGATAGCTGAATAAATATTATAGAGGAAAGCTAACAACTGGCAAACAAAGGCTCACAGCTGACAAGCTGTGTAAGTACTCATGAAAGTACTGAAGATGCATTGCACTATAAAGTTTTATCACACATACTGGTGAAGCTAAATAGTCATGGCAGCTGCAGAATCATATTTGGAATCAACATGTGTGTTGTGGAGGGTTCATGGCATCTTTGGAGGGTGAAGGCATATGCACTTGTGTAGTACAATGCTCAGTATGCAACATAACAATTATTCCTCTACGTCTCTCTCTAGTAACTGGAAACACAACAACACATGTACATATCCTCGTGCACCCATTAACTGCAGTGACAAAGATATATTTTAAGTCAAGTAGTTCTCCTTTATAATCAACCCCATTCAAACTTGCAATAGACCTCCTTCAAAATTTTATCAGGCGCTAGGAATGTCATCAAATTAAAGTATGATGCCTTCTCTCTGATATACGACTTCTCTTGAAGTGTTGAGCTCAAAACTGACTTCTGGCACTATAGCAGTACTGTTGTTCCACTCTTGATGGTAATATTAGTTACCACCAGTTGTCATCTGCAATAAGTCGTGCCCTTGAAATCTACATCATTCGTGTACACTTCACCAACATGAATGTTACTTAATTAAATGTATATCAGATCATTCCTTATGATAAACTAACATTCCTGTCTGCAAACATACTTTATTTATCAGTAACAACACATTTCACAACTGTTCAACATATACTGCTTATATTTAAACTTTTAATAAAGAAGTTTAATTTCTTGTTATTAAAATGGAACTTCAATGTCTCAGCAACCTGAATCTAATGAGTAACTGAGGGGGAACTGATCATGAAACTTTGCTATTAATTTATTAGTGCACTTTTCATGGTATGTATAGCAGCTATTAAAACTACATGGGTCACAATTAATTCAGGACATATTGATTACAGTTTTGTTCCCTTGATATGTACATGAGATTACTATAAAATCATTGCATTTAGATCATTTCATTCACACTAAATCCAATGCTTCCTTATGTGCTAGTGCAGAGTAAGTGTGTGTGCTGTGCTGTACATATAAATAAATACTCACCATGAATCTAATACTGTTGCAATTTTCGAACACAGTGGGACGCTGGTAATGTGCATCAAGGTGCCCAACAAGCAACTTGTATGTATGTATTGCATGTGACGATGGTAGCTGATAAATTTTTATCTTCAGAATTCGGACTAAACCAGCCACCACCGTTTTCACATCAAGCATATCTGCCTCACTACATGAGCCAAGAGTTGGGTCTTGACCATGCAGTTCAAAGGGCCTGCTAAGCAACTGTAAATTAAGAAGAAAAATTGCATACTTTATCCAAAATTTGTTACAGCATGACTGCCTCTGTGCAGTGTGTATCCATTTGTATAACTCTAGTTTAATGGTAAACCATGCAAAATATTAATCAAGAATTTGATATTACAGTGATTTCATAACAAACTTTCAAACCAGAAAGACTCATTAAAGAGATCAAATACAAAATGTCACTGCAACTCTCATTAAAGAGATGAAATACAAAATGTCACTGCAGCTGTTGTAGGACACATTAGCTGTGACACAGACACCAAATTTTAACAACAATTTGATGCAAAATAGTCTGTCAAAAGTTTTTCCTTGATAATTTACTGTTATATGGCTGAAGAAATCTCTTCACAGAAAATAGTTTCCTTTCAAGCAGTATCACTGAAATCCTTGAGACAAGCTAAATGTCTGACTTGTATGAAAGATCCTCATGAATGATAATTTCAGGCAGTGTCCTTACAACATGTCTTCTTGTGTTTTGTCAGTTGTGAACCTGACATCTTCAACATAAATTCTGATAATCATATCCTTTCACAGACAACTTATTTTGATAGCTTACTGTCTTCCTTGCAGGTATCCAAAAAAAAATCCAAATCATGGCATCTAATCATTTTGTGTAATTGATGTATAAAGCACCATTTCTACATTAAAATTTAAAAAAAAATGTGAGTGAAATAGTGCACATAAAATCATTCTGTACAGTCAATTGCAGCAATAATTTGTCTTCCGAAATAACAAAATGGCAGAATGTAGTGGTTTTCTGCGCAAAATGTGACTCAACAACGCTGCAGAAAAATGTACAACTCATTCACACTTCTTGCATACTGATACAAAACTATTACAAATACTAATAAACAATTCTCAAAGTTTTTGACAGATCTTATTTGAATTAAAAAACCCCGCAGCATAAAATAAGTCGAATGAAGTAGATTAGAAATTTCTTTTCAATATATTAACAGAACAATTATGGCCACAAGTAAAATGTGCCTGAATTAAGGGTCCAATAATGAAACAAAAGTGCTTAAAACTGTAATTCAGATGAATGTAGCAAAAGTGCGCTTGCGCCCACACACACACACACACACACACACACACACACACACACACACACACACACACACAAAGATGCACATCAGCAGTGTGTACAATGTCTATGCCCTGACAATTTAAGGAGAAGTCCTGTCATTACACAAAGTTTCATCAATCCCACTACACTCACATTATAACACTGACTAAAATAGTAACCATGTCCATGTAGTGATGTCCTTGGCAGTAAGTATAAGTTTATGCTAGGGTCACAGCCCAAAACCATCGATCTGAATTATCAAGCACAAATGTATAATGATAATTTCTCTCTACCAATTACCACTTGTTTGGCTTTTTAACATTATATATAAAAATAAACTAAATGGAATGTGAGTCATGGACAACAATGCTAAATGTGAAACTAATATTAAAAATAATTTCCAAGTTATATTCAGTAATTGATAACATTTTTCTTTAGGAGTAATTGCAGCCCAAGGAGTGCCACCTAAAAGTGAAAACATAACTACGTTTGTTTTTAAAAAACTGTCAATAATAAATTTCAGTAAAGTAATCAAACTGCAAGTATATACAATTCACTAAAATCTGTTCCAGTAAATAATGCATAAGAGATGGGTACTTACTTTCCCCAGCAAATCAAGCAGTTCCAAACATCTTTTGTTCTCGCATTCAACACAAAGTTGTATGAGAAGCTCTGCAGCAGACTTGCGGACTTGGATATCATTGTCATTGTCAATATGCTGCAAGTACGGCACAACCACTTTCTCTATTAACTCATCCTCGTAAAGGCATCTGTAGAAGCAACCATACACTATCAATGACGATATACTGAAGTACTTTTTAAATTACAGTTACAATAATACAGAATGTTTATTTTCTTTCATGCTTGTTTTTATCATTCATTCAAGGTTTACCACTACAATGCTGTACATGATCCAGTCACATTAATGTTGCCAGCACCTATGTTCAACATCAACGTGCAATAACCACTCACAGATGGCAGGTGGCAGCACTAGTAGTGAAAGGTATATAAAATTTCAGGGGGATATGGAAAACAGTGCAGTCATTGTCATATTGCAGAGAGTGGGAGATTTGCCTGGCTTCCAAATGGGGCATGATCATTGGATTCTGGGCCAAGGGTGAAAGCATTTCCAAAATGGCTAAGTTTGTAAATTATTTGAGTGCCAAAGCATAGTATGCATTGCAAAAATGGCAATATGCAAATCCAGTGCCAAGACAACTGTGGTGCACCAAGATGACAGGGCCATAGATGACAGGGGAGAACAATGGTTGCGAAGATGTGTACTGGTAAATAGACCACCCAGATGAAACACGACTACAAACTGTGTCTTGTCAATGACTGTTCAGTGAGCATTACTGTCATGGGCCTCCACAGCACGCACCTGATTCATGTAGCCATACTGACTGCTGTCATCGGCAATGAAGGGTGGAATTTGCACACTAATACCACAACCAAATGGTCACCGAATGGCCTTTTCAGATGAATCATGTTTTATGCTCCAATGGACAAATGGCTGTTGGCATGTATGGCCCTGCTATAAACATGTGAAGGTTACATGCCAGAAGAGTGGGTGTTATGGTTTAGGAAACGTTTCTGTGGAATTCCTTGGATGATCTTGTCGTTCTGGAGGGCGCAATTAATCAATACAGGTACGCATTTATCCTTAGGGACCATGCCCATCCCTACATGCACCCTGTTTTTTGCCTCGGCACAATGGCACCTGCCGAGCAGGACAGTGCAATGTATCACACAATTTACAGTATGCAAGCATGGTTTGGAGAGCACCAAGATGAGTTCACTGTATTCCCTGACCATCAAATTCCACGGATTTAAGCCCAACTGAGAATATGTAGGACCACCTCGATCGGGTTGACTGCACCATGGATACTCAATCAAAAAACCTAGTGCAGCTGGCCACAGTACTGCATTTGGCATGGCTCCACTTTGCTGTCCTTACCTTCCTGAATCTCACTGCCTCTTCTTGCACGTCCATGCTGTAAAAAGTGGTTATTCGGGTTTTTGACAGATGGTCACAATAATGTGACTGGATCATGTGTTTCACTTAGTAACTTATCTATGCTGGTAATACTGATGGAACTAGCAGCATACCCTATCTTCGCAAAGGTACCACTATGTTTCTATGGCTGGATGACTTGTCTGGCATAGTGGTAATAAATTACACACACTTCCATGTGGATCAGTCTACGTATTAGTAGTAAAACCTGTATGAAGATCCCTACAGTAGTTCTTGGAAGTAGCCTTCATGTACACACAGAAAAAAAATTGAGGGAGCGGACTTTTAATTTATAATATGTAGTGATACAGAGAAGCCCTACACATTTTTCTCCTGAATTGCTTTTAAAATATCTCACCAACATTCTTGATCTTGCACGCACTACATATAAAACATTTCACACTATACTACTGTCACATATGATTAACTTCATCAGTGACATGGATGTTTTTGTACAAGTGATGAGTTCTTCCAACACACTGCCAGGGCACATGAATGAATTAAAAAACTGAGTGCTTAAGCCACAAATTCAAAGATATTCTTATTGCAAGTTTCTCTGCAAATAAATTGCAAACAATCCTAAATCAAGTATTATCAGATTTCGTTTCAACTCAATCACTTAACTGAATTTTCTCATCATGAGAAATTAGAAGAAGTGATCTGTTCTACTCAATAAAAAACTTTCAATAGCCAGGATCACACAAATTCATCTATTTTTGACAACAGGTTTCCACAGATGTAACTGTCACCCCTCTGGTCTTCGAAAAATTTTGGTTACAAAATGCGTTAATCGTGAGTTAGAATCTCGTGTTATATTGTCATAGTGTCAGTGTGGTGGATAGAATATAGCACAGTTTACCAAGGTTTGTCAGAAATAAACCTATATAGTTAAAAAGCACCTTGTGCACATGGCCATCTCCATTGCACCACATGTTTCACCTGTGGTGGATTCTCTATGTACGGGACATGTCACATAAATGTAAATATATGTGTGCAAATGTACATTTTACTGTATATTGTGAGTTTTAAGAATTAATATTTATCTGTGAGTGCTACGTATATGAACATGACCATGTGCACAAGGTGCTTTTTAACTGTAAATGTTTTATTTCTGACAAACCTTAGTATAATGTGCTATATTTTATCCACAATAATGATGACATTGCAAGATGTTCTAACTCATAGTGAACAAATTTTGTAACAAACATTTGGTGAGCACCAGAAGATAACTGTCAAAACTGAATGTCAAAAATAAAGATGAATTTATTTTATCTTGGCTACTGAAAGTTTCTTATCAATTCCTTAAATTTCAAAGCATGTTACAACCGTCAACAATTTCTTCTTATGTATTACATTTAACAATGATGTACTTGAAACTTTCTGGTGGATTAAAAGTGTGTGCCATACCAAGACTCGAACCTGGGACTTTTACCTTTTGCAGGGAAGTGCTCTTCTGACTGAGCTACCCACACGTGACTCATAGCCCATCCTCACAGCTTTAATTCTGCCAGTAAAGCACTTGCCCGCAAAAGGCAAAGATCCTGCTTTACAGTCTCGGTCTGGCACACAGTTTTAATATCTCAGGAAGCTACATCTCAGTGCAGTCTCTGGTGAAAATTTCATTCTGGAAACCCTCCTCCTCCTCCCCAGCCTGTGGCTAAGCCACAGAAGTGCTAGTCTTGCAAGGTTCGCAGGAGAACTTCTGTGAAGTTTGGAAGGTAGGAGACAAGGAACCGGTGGAAGTAAAGCTGTGAGTCATGCTTGAGCAGCTCACTTAGTAGAGTTTGACTGTCTGTTTAGCAAACAATTTTAATCTGCCAGGAAGTTTCACATCAGCACACTCTCTGCTGCAGAGTGAAAATTTCGTTCTGGAATAATGGACAAACACTTCTCATTGAATACTCACTCGTCTGTTGAGTTACGTTTACATGAATTACTAACAATACTCATCTTGTGACAAAAGAAACTACTTTTGGTTCTTGTTTTATACAACATGGGAAATAAATCATGTATTGCAGGAATGCCAAAGGGCAATGACTGCCTCAGTGAAATTCCATTTGTAATTTACTCAGTGGAAGGTGAAGTACTTACTTCAAATTGTCTAGAACATTACCCATACATTTTTCTTTAAATAAGAAGTACAACAATCATCTCTCATAAAAATTATAGTAATTCCCAGGAGTTATTTATTAAACTGTAGCATGCCCAATGAAGTATGAATGGACTAGTATGTGAATCCAATCCATTACAATTATTAAATATCAGTATTTTCCCACCATTTTTTATCATTATCAGGCCCAATTTACCCACTAGGCCTTATTATTTGCTGCGACTATCACTATGGCACAGTAAATCATAAAAATCAGAAGCACTGGGGTCCCCACAAGATTTATGCCAACGCACGGGACCAACCCATTTTGCACAACATTAACAGGGAGCTTCATGAGAACCAAGCCATAATTGTGCAGGCAGACAAAGGCCACACATCAATAGTCCTATATGAGGCCACCTATGTACGAAAAGCACAGGACTTCCTCTCCAGCCCTATGTTCCAAACATACTCATTTAACCCCGCAGCTAAGTTCATCACAAAAATTAAGAAGGCACTTAAAGAAACATATATGTTATTCACCCCATTCCTTAAACAAACTTTAATACCAATGAATTTGAGAACACCCACTTTCAGGGGCGCCATGAAACTTCATTAGCCACAGGCTCCTGTAAGGCCAATCATTAATGCTATTAATGCTCCAGATTACTTATTGGCTAATGAATTGCAAAGTTTCCTCAGTAAGCATTATTTTTTCCATGATGTTCATGCCATCAAGAACAGAGAGGAGTTAATTACACACCTCAAACACATAAATGTAACCAGTGATATGAATCTAGCAAATCTCGACATCGTACACACGTACACAAATATTCCCATTAAAGAGGTGATTCCTATTATTGAGTCCAACTTACAGATATTATCTTTTCTAGATTCACAAAAAATTAACGAATTCCTTCATTTGCTCAGAATTGTTCTGGACCATAATTACTTTGTCTTCAAAGACACCATATATGGACAAACTGATGGGATAGCCACAGGATCCCCCATTGCCAGTATAATAGCTAATATTTACATCTATCACACTGAACATCAGTTTTTTTTTTTCAACCCACCCACATCATCTTCAAAGAGTAGAATGGTACAAAAGGTACGTCGATGATGACATACTTTTATATAATGGGACCGACGACCAGCAGCAACTTTTTCGACATGACTTTAACAAAACGCACCCCAAGATTCAGTGTACCATAGAATACCAATCGACTTTACACTCCCCTTTTTGGATCTGGAATTTTTTTTTACAGAATAGTAATGTTCACTTCAACATATTTAGAAAACCATCTATGATTAGTTCTATTATTCATTGCTCTTCAGTTCACCCAAAGCAGCAAAAAAATAGCAGCTCTTCATGCTATGCTTTACTGCATGGCCAGACTCCCTCCCTCAAAAGAAAATTACCAGAACAAGTTGGATACCATTAAATTCATAGCGCATGCTAATGGCTACCAGCCAAATGTTGTTGATCAGCAAATGCAATCAAAAGGCGCTTCCAACGATCTATACGGGATTACCCTGTCATCTACTAATAATGATAACACTAAATTTTTTTTGCAGGATCCCATATGTAGGTGTTATATCTGACAGGATTGGCAAATGGCTTAGGAAAGAGGGGATTATACCTGCCTTCTACACCCCACATAAGGTCGGGCATCTATTGGAGCAACACGAAACCAGAGAGGGACAATCGCTACGCACAATTGGACGTTTAATGCATCCGGCATAGTGAGTGCCCAACTGCATACATAGGCCAAACTGGCCGTTCCTTTAACATACAGTTCAGAGAGCATCAGAATCTTAGCAATTCCAAATCCGCTCTCACTAACCACCTGAAGGATCATAATCATTCCATTTCAAATATAAATACAAATTGCAGGATTCTATATATTCAACATAAGGGCTCAGTTTTAAACATGTTAGAAGAAATAGAAATCATCTGCAACATTTGCCATGATCCGTCTGGCATTTCTAACGAGCAAACTGTGTGTAAGCACGCAGTCCTGCTAAATAACTTTTCTTTTCTGAAGCAGTGTACAGCCTAATTTCCTTCTCTTTCTGGTCCCTGATTACTATACACCATACATGTATACTATTTTTTTATCGGATCAGTGTTTTTTGTGGCCTCCAATAGGCTTAACGAATGTATGGCATATGCCTATTTCGTATAGTGAGGTCCGCAAGATCCACCCAGTTCATTTAACAAAGCTGTAAAATTGCCCTCTCTTAATAAAAGTTGCATGTTTTCATTTTATCCTATGACTATGGTGCATTATAGTACTGTGGCATTATCTGCGCCCTCACTAATTAAAAATTTACCTGCCTTTCATCATGTAAAGTACATCTCGTGTCTTATCTAATGTAAGCCTCGATTAGTTGTCGACTATTTGTTAGCAGATTTAAACTGACCCCACTTTTAATGTGTCCTTTTAATGCTATTGTTGCTAGCTATTTATTTGCACATTACTTTCTGACAGTATAGACTGAAAGGTTTCACTACTTTCCTTGTTGATCAGTAAAAAGAGCTTGTAAATAGGAGTGGCACATGTGCATGTTCTTTTAACTGTGACTGTGGCGAGTTGTTCCACATTGCTTTTTATATATCCCCACTAAATTTAAAACTTGTTTGCCACTCATGTGAAGGAAACGTTTCACTGTGCTTTACAGTTTAGATAATAATTTTATATCGCACCTTCAACTCAGTTTTACCACAGTTCTGTACCAAACTGTTCAATTCACGCCTTTACTATGCATAATGCACTTTTAACTTATATCGTGTATTTTTTATGTTTTTTTTTCTTTTTTTTCCTTCATTTTAAATGTAAACCACTAAATTCGAATTGTGAATGGCCAGGCTAGTGGCTCCACATTCTTCTCTCTGTCAATAGATGGCAGCACTTTTGCCACTCTTGTTTAACAATTTGCCTCCTCGTTTGCATCCACTACTCCCTGCTCTGTGCTCATAGGCAGCACACCGTGCCTGGTACACGTGGTGCTCGGGGACCACAGCACAGTGTAAGTGTCGTGATATCATTTGTATATTTCCCTACTCAGGCAGTCATCTGTAGTACGGCCTGGTGCCATAGGTTTCATAGCACCTAGCCTAACCTGCAGTTTCAAACTGTTTTTTAAAAGTTTTTAAAACTTTTTAGGGAATTTTTTTGTTTTGTTTTTTGTGTGTGTTGCAGCATGTGAAAATTGTCTCCCGTCTTTTGCTATTTCCAGTATGACACCTAAGGATGGGCTTATAACAGTCCGTAACTGGTGTGTGAAAATAAAGAAATTTACAACTGAAGCGGTATTTTCCACCTCTCCTCTCACTATATTGATTTCTTAATATTAAAATAAATCAAGATATTGCTGAAACATTCTGAGTGTGTCTGACAGACACATAGATTCTAAAACAGACATTACTGTTCAACGTTCCAAAAATTATAAGGGGAGGACAACTAAAAACTTCACAGACAGGAAAAAGACAGGATATGATTTACAGCAGATAGAAGAAAAATCAGTATGACACACTGAATTTGGAGCAAATATTTCAAAGGACTAACAGCCAAGATATTCAAATTTCAGAATATAAATAATGATCTTTCACAAAGTCAGTTAAAAATTACACATTACAAACAGGGACGTAAAAAAGAAACATGATAAAACGAGTAAGGAACTGATAAATCAACAAAAGAAAAAACATGAGAACATTCACACATACAGCTGACACAAAAAACACACAATAAAGTTATTGGAAATGATAAAGCCTGAAAGCTAAAGAAAATAATGGAGAAGAAACTAACAAATTTGTAAAGCAGATGGTTGCAAATGCCATGTTTGAGGAGAGATACAAATAGCCTGTGGCAAAATGTACTCAAGTTGTTATTGAGTAGCATTCTCAACAAGAAGATACACAGTGTTACTAGAATGACAGAATGTGGTAGTAGTTGCACAAATATAAAATGCTGGACAAATCTTGTAGGACAGTTGATAGAGGTCTACATCTACATACTCTGCAAACCACCATATCATATGGGGATGAGGGTATCCAGTACCATTACTAGGCATTTCCCTTTCTGCTCCACTCACAAACAGAGCAAGGGTAAAACAACTGTCTAGATATCTCCATATGAGCCCTAATTTCTTGTATGTTATCTTCATGGTCCCTACATGAAATGTAGGTTGGCAGCAGGAGAATTGTTCTGTGCTCAGTTGGAAATGCTGGTTCTCTACATTTTCTCGTTGGTGCTCCATGAAAAGAACATTCCCTCCCTCCAGGGATTCCCATTTCAGTTCCCAAAGCATCTCTGTAACACTTACATGTTGTTCAAATGTACCAATAATAAATCTAACAGCCCATCTCTGAATTGCTTGAATGTCTTGAATGTTGTTTGAACCTACTGGTAACAAAAGCCACAGTTCACAGTGTTATTCACATAGTCCATTATAGAACTGAGCTGCTAACTGAAAAATTTTTGAAAACACTACCTTACTCAACCACCCAATGCTTTCACCTGACACCTTAGTGCAACCCCCCCCCCCCCCCCCCATAAAAAAAAGTGAACCCCCAAATTAAAATATTTTCTCAAGTAATTTATCACTGCACTTTCAAGGGCTTACCTTCAGCTTTACTTCTAAGTTTAATTAGATTGTTCTAGCATCACACTTCATATCCTTCTCACAAAAATATTTTATCCAGATAACAGAAGTAGCACAATTCGCCAACAACCATGCTAGACTTTCGATTGGTTGCCAATCCCCCAACAGTTTTTCAGAGTTCCTTCCACACACTGTTTCTCCATCCTTTCCCCGACCTGTGCAAAACAGTGTACTATTCAGTTGCTAAAATGCAATCATTTAGTGAAGACTTTAAATCAGTACCTGTCTTGCTCCACATCGAACATTTTGGGGCATTACTGATACCACATTGCTCATCATTGGAATGTGCTTATTTATACGGCATCCCTGCTGTTGAGCACTTTGTTTTACTTATCCCTGTAATCATAGTCCCAAAACATGATCCTTTGTTAGCCTTTCATCTAATAATGATTTATAATGATTTCATCTTCAGCAGTCATAACTGAGGCTTACTGACAGAGAAGGCAGACTACTGACGACCCCCCCCCCCCCCCTCCCCCATACAACTTTCTTTCTGGGTCAATGACAATGGGCCTTGGCAGACAACTGCCAACATCCCCCCCCCCCCCCCCCCAACTCAACAAGCAAATCTCTTTCTTGGTCAATGACAATGGGCCTTCTTAAAGTCCATGATCTGATTCAATTCCACAGAAGACATCTATGATATCTGTAGCCTTGGTGAGTCTGTAGGTCTTAATTCTCAAGAGCAACTCAGTTCCTTCCATTGTGAAGTTGTTATGATCTTCAGCTACATACCACGTGACTGTTATATTTGAATAATTACTCTCTGCTTACTAAATCCTTCCCAAATATTGTCTTTGTGCCGTGTTACACTTAGCCATGACATAAGTATTACATAAAAATTTTCGTTCTTTTTCAATTTTATCTGGGAATGGGTACAAAAAATATATATATATATATATATATATATATATATATATATATATATATATATATATATACGAAGACAAAACTGGATTCTATAGTTTGTTTTTTGTGTATTAATATGTCACAGAGTCAGGTCTGTGAAATACTACTGCTAGAAGAAAGGGTATTTTTGGCTCAGAAATGGGCACTTTGAGCAATATGTGATGTAAGCTCATGAACCTCCTGTCAACCACCATTCACAAGTCTGGGACTTCTGATGATGTTTTTTGTTAAGAATATGAGCTTATCCCCAAGAATTAACAGTTTTCCATCTGGTAATACTAGGCAGATATTGAATCTGAATTTGGATCACCTTCTTGACTCTTGTGCAGAAAGATGTGCAGCATTACTCTGCATCCATTTCAAAAAGTTACCACACGAATTATGAAAGTTTAACCATAATCCTTAACACATCCAAGTCTAAACTGAAGAACTTCATCATGGATCATTTCTCCTATTTTGTCAGGGAGTTCCTGGAAAAAATTAAGCTAATTCCTGTGTCACATTGTTTATTGCGATAATATATATTCACAGCTTGTCATTTGCATCTGCAGATTCATCTATGAGGACTGTTCAAAAATTTCTGGAACTTTGTCCAAAAAATTTTTCAATACTAACCTTTTACATATTGTGCATGAGCTCTATTGAAATACTCTCCTCCACAATATATACACCGCTCCTAGCGCCGTTCCCATTTCTGGAAGCAATCTTGGTATGCCTGTAGCTGGATCACATGAAGATAATCTTTTATCTCATCTACACTATGTGATCAAAAGCATCTGGACACCTGGCTGAAAATAACTTACAAGTTCATGGTGCCCTCCATCAGTAATGCTAGAATTCAATATGGTGTTGGCCCACCCTTAGCCTTGATGAGAGCTTCCAGTCTCGGCAGGATATGTTCAAACAGGCGCTGGAAGAGTTTTTGGGGAATGGCAGCCCATTCTTCAAAGAGTACTGCATTGAGGAGAAATATTGATGTCGGTCGGTGAGGCCTGGCATCAAGTTGGCATCCCAAAACATCTCGAAGGTGTTCTATAGAATTCAGGTTAAGACTCTGTGCAGTACAGTCCATTACAGGGATGTTATTGTCATGTAGCCACACCGCCACAGGTCACGCATTATGAACAGGTGCTCAATTGTGTTGAAAGATGCAATCACCATCCCCGAATTGTTCTTCAACAGTGGGAAGACAGTGAGAAGCAAGAAGGTGCTTAAAACATCAATGTAGGCCTGTACTGTGATAGTGCCATGCCATACAACAAGGGGTCAAGCCCCTCCATGAAAAACACGACCACACCATAACACCAACGTCTCAGAATTTTACTATTGGGACTACACGTGCTGGCAGATGACGTTCACAGGGAATTCGCTATACCTAGACTCTGCCATCGGATCGCCACATTGTGTACCTAGATTGGTCACTCCATACAACATTTTCCCACTTTTCAATTGTCCAATTTGTACACTCCTTACACCAAGTGAAGCATCATTTGGCATTTACAGGCGTGATGTGTGGCTTAGGAGCTGCTGCTCAACCATGAAATCCAAGTTTTCTCACCTTCCGGCAAACTGTCATAGTACTTGCTGTGGATTCTGATGCAGTTCGGAATTCCTGTGAGATGGTATGTACAGATGTCTGCCTATTACACATTACAACCCTCTTCAACTGTCGGAGGTCTCTGTCAGTCAACAGACGAGGTCGGCCTGTACGCTTTTGTGCTGTTCGTGTCCCTCCACATTTCCACTTTTCTACCACATCGGAAACAGTGGACCTAGGGATGTTTGGGGGTGTGGAAATATCATGTACAGATGTATGACACAAGTGACACCTAATCACCTCACCATGCTTGAAATCCACAAGTTCCAAGGAGTGCCCCCTTCTGCTCTGTCACGGTGTTTAATGACTACTGAGGTCGCTGATATGGAGTACCTGGCAGTAGCACAATGCACCTAATATGAAAAACGTGTTTTTGGAGGTGTCCGGATACTTTTGATCACATAGTGTTTCATTTAAAATCTTCATCCTTTCAATGGGGTTTTCAACTGTGGAAATAAAAATAAGTCTGCACAGGCCAGGTCTGGACAGCATGGAAGATGAGGAGGCACAGAGATTTCCCTTTTTTGCAATAGTCGCTCACCAACAGGGATGAATTAGCGGGTGCATTATCATGATGCAAGAGCCATGAATTGTCTCACCATTTTTCAGCCCATTTCCTTCCCACATTTTGTAATGTGTCACAACACATCCTGATTCTACCATAACTTAACAGTCTGTGCTTGGGGCACAAATTCATGATGAACTAATTCTTCAAAGTCAAAGAAAACTATCCACTTGGCCATGACATTTGAGCTGACCTGACAAGCTTTTTTGGTCTTTGAGAACCTTACCCAAACCAATGTGAAGGTTGAACCTTTGTCTCAGCATCGTAACTGTAGATTCACTCATCACCAGTTATGATTCTCTTAAGGGACATCTCATTCTCATCTGCACAGTCAAAAAGATCTTTGCAGATTGTGAAGGAAGGTCTTTCTGGTCTTAACTCATGAGATGTATGATAAACTTGCTGGCAACAGGATGCATTCCAAGATGCTGTGACATGATTTCACGACATGATCCCGACATGATCCAACTGAAATGTTACATTCTTCTCCAATCTATCTGACAGTTGGTCTTTGACTGACATGCACAATTTTGTTGACATTCCTGACATGAGTGTCATCAATATACATGGAAGGGCATCCTGAAAGAGTGTTATCTTTAACCTATGTCCAACCATTTTTAAACCATGACAACAATTCATAACACCAAGTACAGCTGCGGCACCTATCACCAACGGCTTCCTGCATCATTTGGCATGTCTCAGTAAAGGTTTTCCAGAGTTTCTCACAAAAAATAATGTATACACATTGCTCCTCTAACTCTGCAATCTCGAAATTCGCAAACTGAGTGACAATGTTCTAGTCAGCACAGTGCTGAACTATAACTAACAGACATACAACAATGAAACTTCTGACAGTTACACATTAAACACAGGCATTTTCAGGGATGCCAACTACATTTTGGTCCAAGACACCATTGCCATGAAATTACAAATGTTCTGGAATTTTTTGAACAGATCCCAAACATTTTATTTTATCTATGTTAATTTCATGACCTGACTCAGTCCATGATCAAGGAGATTTGATCCTCAATTTGGTCCTGCAGAACTAGACATATAAAATAAAAACATAAAATAAAATAAACAAGCACACTCCAAATGCAACAACAAAGTAGTGTATAGAAAGCAGTGATAATACTAACCAACAGAGTGCAACGCAGCTGCCAGAGACAATAAATGTAGACTCCTTTTAGGTCTGAGAACAAGGACTTATTAGTAACAAAAAAATATTATATATTTGTAAGACATAGTAAAATGTGAAGAGTATTAAATTTGTAGAAATTAGGATCTTTGACTGTCATAAGTAACATTAAGTACCAAAGAAATTGATTATAAGTTATGTTTAAGACTGGTTTATGAGAGTATTATATCAGTCTGTATGTTCAAATAAGTGAGTGTTTAATTTTCAGTTGAGCTGAAGTCTTAAGCAAACTGAAATTTCCTAATATAGTTTTAACAACAACATTTTATGCAAAACGCCCCAAGCCTGAAAATGTAGACTTATCTGCAGCCTCTATGATATGCACAGGTGAGCTATGGATGAAGCTTGTCATATACACCAATATATGTCATCACGGATGACACAACAGAGAAGTTGGTTACAAAAATACACACCTACTCTTATATAAATGTTCTGCAAAATCAATCCACAATATCTGCCTCCATGGCAGAGGCTGCTAACGTACACTTGCATGGTGGCTCTCAACTCCAGGATAAACTAGTTTGAATTCTGGTGATGGAAAAAAAATCAATGCCAGTATTTGGCTGGCAAGGGGAGGAGAGGTGGTGGCGTAAAGTTCCTGATCATCAGACTTTGTGCCAATGTCCTGGTCCAAATACCAGACCTCTCTGCAGTGTCTCATGTGATACTGTTAATTGTGATGCATATATCAGATGGGACATTAAGCTTGGCAGTCCTCCTGGTGCTATTCCTGAGGAGTAGGCTATATGCTGGCCCCGGGTTTCACCTCTTTCTTCCATCGTTATCATCATCAAACAACACAAACATTACACTACATGCATGCATGCACATGAAATATATACATGTAGTATTACAAATAGTGTGTAATGGAGCATGTTGTTAATAAATAAATAAACAAAATCCACAATATATGGAGTAGGGTACATTCTACCATTATTTGTCAGCCCCTTATATATGTTTTACAGCTGCAAATAACACACAGTAGAAAGAAGTTACCTGTTCACTTTCAGTAAGATGAACAACAGAACTAGCAATATTGTTGTAAATTCACCCAATATCTTTTTATGAAAACAACATTGTCTTCATTCTAAAAATTTCCATGTAAAGTCCTGGACTACACTCCTGGAAATTGAAATAAGAACACCGTGAATTCATTGGCCCAGGAAGGGGAAACTTTATTGACACATTCCTGGGGTCAGATACATCACATGATTACACTGACAGAACCACAGGCACATAGACACAGGCAACAGAGCATGCACAATGGCGGCACTAGTACAGTGTATATCCACCTTTCGCAGCAATGCAGGCTGCTATTCTCCCATGGAGACGATCGTAGAGATGCTGGATGTAGTCCTGTGGAACAGCTTGCCATGCCATTTCCACCTGGCGCCTCAGTTGGCCCAGCGTTCGTACTGGACGTGCAGACCGCGTGAGACGACGCTTCATCCAGTCCCAAACATGCTCAATGGGGGACAGATCCGGAGATCTTGCTGGCCAGGATAGTTGACTTACACCTTCTAGAGCACGTTGGGTGGCACGGAATACATGCAGACATGCATTGTCTTGTTGGAACACAAGTTCCCTTGCCAGTCTAGGAATGGTAGAACGATGGGTTCGATGACGGTTTGGATGTACCGTGCACTATTCAGTGTCCCCTCGATGATCACCAGAGGTGTACGGCCAGTGTAGGAGATCGCTCCCCACACCATGATGCCGGGTGTTGGCCCTGTGTGCCTCGGTCGTATGCAGTCCTGATTGTGGCGCTCACCTGCATGGCGCCAAACACGCATACGACCATCATTGGCACCAAGGCAGAAGCGACTCTCATCGCTGAAGACGACACGTCTCCATTCGTCCCTCCATTCATGCCTGTTGTGACACCACTGGAGGCGGGCTGCACGATGTTGGGGCGTGAGCGAAAGACGGCCTAACGGTGTGCGGGACCATAGCCCAGCTTCATGCAGACTGTTGCGAATGGTCCTCGCCGATACCCCAGGAGCAACAGTGTCCCTAATTTGCTGGGAAGTGGCGGTGCGGTCCCCTACGGCACTGCGTATGATCCTACGGTCTTGGCGTGCATCCATGCATCGCTGCAGTCCAGTCCCAGGTCGACGCGCACGTGCACCTTCCGCCGACCACTGGCGACAACATCGATGTACTGTGGAGACCTCACGCCCCACGTGTTGAGCAATTCGGTGGTACGTCCACCCGGCCTCCCGCATGCCCACTATACGCCCTCGCTCAAAGTCCGTCAACTGCACATACGGTTCACGTCCACGCTGTCGCGGCATGCTAGCAGAGTTAAAGACTGCAAAGGAGCTCCGTATGCCACGGCAAACTGGCTGACACTGACGGCGGCGGTGCACAAATGCTGCACAGCTAGCGCCATTCGACGGCCAACACCGCGGTTCCTGGTGTGTCCGCTGTGCCGTGTGTGTGATCATTGCTTGTACAGCCCTCTCGCAGTGTCCGGAGCAAGTATGGTGGGTCTGACACACCGGTGTCAATGTGTTCTTCTTTCCATTTCCAGGAGTGTATAAATTTTGTAAAGTCAAGTGGGTAATTAAAGTCAAGCAGTACACTTCCACATTCTTTCAATTACATCTCGTCATGTAGTGTGGTCAGTATCTCAAACACTCCAACAGTACTCTTGAATAAGTCACAAAAGTGCCTTGTACCTAAATACACTTGCAGCAGTGCTACATATTCGCAGAACTGTTCTACTTAATCTAAGTTGTCAATTTACTTTTCCTAAAACTGTATGTGTGTGTGTCCTGCTTTATATTGCTAAGTAAAGTTATGACCTCACATTTCATCACTGTTACTTAGACTGAGTTGAGGTTTGCTGATGACATGATCCTTCTAGGCATAGGGGAAAAAGAATTACAGAATTTGGTGGGCACCATTGAAACCAACGGAAAAAAATATGGAATGAAAATTAACATAAATAAAACAAAAGTATTGGCACTAGAAGGAAATAAAGAAATAAAAATTATGCTAAATGGAGAAATACTAGAACAGGTGCAAAATTTTAAGTATCTTGGAAGCAGGATAGACACCGACTGGAAGTGCACCACAGAATTTAAAACAAGGATAGCAATGGCAAAAGAGGTGTTTTAAAGGAGAATTTTCTGCAGCGGTCTGGACAGTGAACTCAAGATGAGAATCATAAAATGTCTTGTTTGGGGTGTTGCTCTGTATGGCGCTGACACATGGACTATGAGGAAGAAAGACAGAGAAAGGCTGGAGGCTTTGGAGATTTGGTAATGGCGGAGGATGGAAAGAATAAGTTGGATGGACAGAGTAAAAAATGAAGAGGTATTGAGAAGAGTGGGAGAGAAAAGACAGTTACTAAATGTAATAAAGAGAAGAAAAAGAAATTGGATTGAGCATATATTAAGAAAGAATGAAGGACTGATAAAAACAGTTTTAGAAGGTTATGTAGAAGGGAAAAGGAAGCGAGGAAGGAAGAGATTCCAGATACTGGATAACATGATGGATGGTACAACATACAGCAGCCTTAAGAAGGAAGCAATGGATCGCAGAAAATGGAGAGGCAAAGGACCTGCTAATATAGCAGATAACTGATGATGATGACTTAGACTGGTGGCATACCAATGACATTATACTCCAAAGCTCCATTATTTTGCATTTATCAAATTTCATAGAATGAAGTGGATATTTTGTTCAGATCCTTTAGAATTTTCTTATAGTAACTCAATGAGGGTACTTTCCAGTACACAACCTTTGTTTTCTGTCAAAAGTATAGTATGATATTGAAAATTCTTTGAAAATACAAGAGCACAGAATATGCTCATTTGCATGGTTGCATTACTTTTCTTTGAAAAGCACGATTTGGGTGTCACGTGAATAATGTTTCCTAAATCTGTTATTTGCTAAAGAGAATAGTTTACCCTATACACAGGGAGCTGATGAAAATACAAAACACTGCAAGAAATGCATGCTTCAACATAAATGCAGATGCTAGCCAAGCCTCCCGATGACACTGTTGTTTGACCACCAACGGCACCTGTGCAGTGCCCTCAATATGTTGCAAATGCTAGTCATATTCGGAACAGTGTTCTGTGTAAGTGTTATTGCCTTATGTCAGACCTAAGGGAATTTTAATGTCGGGAAAGTATTGATGCTAGTATAGTGAGTGCTTCTGTAACCAAGGAAGTCTATGTGCTTGGTGTTTCAAGAGGCATCATTTGGAAGATTTATACTGTGTACAGGGAAAGCAGAAGATCATCATCTACTAAGTCACAACATGGACAAAAGGGTGAATTGAGTGACCGTGATGGATGGTAATTGCAGAGGATTGTGATGAAACAGAGGACAACAGCTGAAAAAGTCACTGCCAAAATAAATGTCACACTGGTGAACCTTTTCAGCACCAAAACAACATGAAGGAGCTCCTTAAGATGGGAAATGGAGCTAGTATTATGAAACCATGCATCACTAATGCAATTGCCCATAACAGGAAAACTTGGTGCATAAGCCATAAACAACTCTACTATGGAGCAATGGGAGACAGTCATTTGGTTGGACGAGTCTCTTTCCACATTGTTTCCAACTTTTGATTCAGTTTATGCCTTGCGTATGCCATCTCAAGCCTACGATGCAGGCTGCTTGCTCCTAAGAGTGAAACATGGTGAGGGGCCAGTGCTGGTTTGGGCAGCCACACTGTGTTATTTCACATGTCCCATGCTTACACTACAAGGTCGAGTTACTGACAAGAATTATACGATGATCTTGGTTGAAAGGTCCATCCTTTAGTACAATGTTTGACATGGTGATGCTGTTGTCCAGTATGACAAATCACTGGTTTTGCGAGCACGAAGATGAACCTTTGCATCTCCCCTGGCCACCAGTCACCAGATCTCAATATTATTGAGCCGTTGGATGGTTTGCTGGTTTGGAAGGGGAGGGGACCAAAGAGCAAGGTCATTAGTCCCATAGGATTACAGAAGGATGGGGAAGGAAGCCGGCCATGCCCTTTCAAAAGAAGCGTTCCAGCATTTTCCTGAAGCGATTTACGTACTGAGTCTTTGGAGAGAGGGGTGTTTGATTACTATCCACTTCCATCATTATTAAATGAACTTGCCAAACTTGTCACTGTTTTGCAGGCAGACTGATATAAGGCTCCAGGACCTGTATTCGTTCATTCTGAGGTGACAGGAAGCTGTATTGAATGCCAACAGGTTTCCTACACCATATTAGACATGGTAAATGTGTTGTGTTTTCAGTTTTCCATATTTTTGTCTATCCTCTGCATCTATATTATTTCTGAACTGTCAAGTAAACTATAATGACTGAAAGTTCAAAAGTGCTCCACATATGCTGCTATAAATGTACTGGGGATTTCAAAAATTCATCCAGTTTCACAAAATTGTATTTTCTACTTGAAAGAATATAGAAACTTCAAGTGCATTTTAAATTATGCACAGAATCTACAGATTTACCTCGGCACCAGTTGCAAGTTAGCAGTACATGTGATTGTCAGTTTGAGTCGCCTTAGCACACCTAGATTGCTCGTTAACTATCCTTTGTACAATGTAGACGTTGATAACACAGAAATAAAAAGAAGACATTTTGCAATCTCAATTTCAATGGGTGCAGTTTGGTTACAACTATGCAGTGTGATTTTCATAGGGAGTATCACACTGCATCTCCAAAGGCATAAGGGGCTTATGGATCTTGCACAGCACCACAGGCCTCCAATGTCACTAATCTCATGATGTGGCAGGTATTTTTGTTTGTGAGGGCTTATGAAATACTCCATCCGCCTCATCTTCTAATAACTTTGGGCAAACTGCAACACCATAATGCAGTGAATGAAGTAACTCCAGAAATGCTGGGAATAGCATGGGATGTGTGTTTCTATCATCAGGACGTTTCTTGTGTGTGCTGAAGGTACATTGACCATTTGAGAAAGTTAAATGAGAACTTTGATCATAAACATAATCATAAAAAACACGCCAAGTTAGCTTGTGTTTGTTATCTAAAAACGTATCCTTGTGATGTTGAAGGATTCTTTTGAAAATTAAAACTTCAAGGTGCTGTGCACAAGTTAAAAATCCACCCTAAGTTTCTATCTTCATTAATATAAAAGATACAGCCTAGGAAATTGGATGAATCTTTTTGAAATACTCAATATAATGAGGGTAATAAGGTGCAGAGTAGCTACTTCAGCATTTTATTTAAACTGGCCGTAATGGTATTGAAGAATGGACATGCACAAGTAATCACTTTGTCTTTGCTGTCATCTCAATATTTTATGTTCAGTGTTGGTTGATTTATTATATTACGTGTTGGTGGACAGTAGTTGTCAACAAAAAATAATAGCTCTGAAAATATAGCTATGCATAAAAAGATACCATGTGCATTCCGTTCACTTATAAGTTCCTGATGTGTGTTTAAAGCTTCTCACATCTCATTCATAGCAAAAATGTCACGTCATTAAAAAAAAAAAAAAAAAGGTCTTGACATATGCATTGTATTAAAATGTGGTATCAATACTTCTGCAAAATTAGTGCCCCACTTGTCATGAAAATGACGTGTTTGGACCACATTCTCTAATCTTCACTAAATTTGAGTACACAGTTCACAATACACAAGTGTCCTAAAATGCTAACAGCAAAAATAAAATTCTAAATGGAAATAACTTTAGCCCATCTTACCTGTTTTTCTCAATGATGACAGAGAGAATTTCCAGAACCTTTACACGAATACTTGTACGTATTTCCTGCCGAAAATATCGTTCCATCAGGTTGCCAAGTTTGCACAGCCACTCAGCACGTGTTGGTACTATAGAATTCGCTAAGTAAGTCACAAGACGTAGCACTGAGACCTCCTGATGTCAGAAACATATTATTTGAGGAATTAAATTGATGAAGCAATATTGTGAGACATGTAAACTAGTATTATAGTTGGTGAAGCCTTTGTGTGCACATGCAAGCCGGTTAGAACAGAAAATAACACTTTGTGCATTAAGTGTGAGATGTCATTAGCTGGAAACACATGCATGAAATGGCCATCATAAAAGACCACCACAGGAGATTATTACTGTTACAAAAGAGTTGTTGAGATATCTGTATTTAGGTTTGGATGAAATACAGGGAGTAGTGGCCTTAGTTAATTTGAGCAATTCTATTAGGCCATGAAGAACATCCAGTTATTTTAGCAACCACACCCTGCAACACACAGTTAGTTCAACTAGACAATAAGACAAACTTTGAAAACACAATAGGTTACATTCTTTTTGTTTATGGACAACAAATTGCTGAAATTTGGGATCAGGAAAGAGGTCAGTGAACTTGAATAATTAAATGTCAAATAGAATGTAGAGGAGTTACCAAAAGTGCGTCAAAAAACTTGAGACCAAATAGAATTAATAGCTTGACATGTTTCATTAAAGGGAAAATGAGCAGGGAGAAAATTCAGGTGTGGGCTTAAATGGAAAAGAAGTTTGAAAAAGTTTTACAAGTATTGAAAGAATCTCAGAATAGCACACTATGTTTAAATAAATAAAAATTATTCTATGGAAAACATTAAAGTCTAGGCACCAGCACACACAATCTGTATTAATAATTTGAGAACTGTGTGGCTAGAGTGTGGCTCAAATGGCAAATACTCTACTTTCTCATAAGTTTCCTGAATTTTATGTAGGAAGTTCTACAGCACAGAATTTAAGTCATTTTGTTGCAGCTGAATGCGGGGTCTTTTTTCTCGCAAGTCTATCTATCTAACAAACATACACTTATGTCAGTGGCCATTTTACTAATATTGAAATGAAAATATTTTTTTCACAACATTGACAAAATTTTTTTGTCTTTCATTTCCTTAGAATTAGAAGTTGTTGGAACGAAAAATAACACAGCTTGAAAATGTAGTTTTTTTTTAATTGAAAATTTATTATTTACATCTGCCTTGCTATAAAAAAATTTGAAGCATTTTGGAAAACAAAATCCTGTGTCACATTCTTCACAACAGTACATGGTATCTTTTCTTACCACTCTCTCAGATTTTGCCTTGCTTCGTTCAACAGAAACCTTACATTGCCTAACAGACCATTTTGATATTTCTGTAGCCGGAATAAATTTCAGAAAATGTTTTTGTGTGAAGTCTGTTTACAGCTGAACTATGTTGAGTGGAAGTTGATTCAACAAGGCCTTCTTTGTGCTTCAAATTCCCAGCCAATTCAAAGTCAACAAGATGTTTGCTAAAAGACCTTGATGTTTTGCATAAAACATATGAATTTACAATCACCATCATAATAATAATGTGAAAAATGCTTTCTTCCACCACTTTATTTGCTTCTTCTCAAAAATGATAGAAGCACATTAGCTGGTATCAGTGGTGCATACCAGCCTTGTTTTTATTATAATCCAAAATAGAAGCAGGCCTTATCTTCTCTATCATTTCTAATGATGTTCTGATTCTGCTTGTGCGTACAATGGTTTGTGTGTGTGTGTGTGTGTGTGTGTACTCTTATTAGAAATAGATCAAAAGCTAGTGTTACCTGTTTTTATTAACATTCCAGTGTGCCACATACCAATCCTCTTAAGGTAAATAGTTGTATTCCCATTATTTTACATATTTTTCCACTATGGTTTTCCTTTATTGTTATAGAAGGATCAGGGGTGGACAACTTTTGTTATCTGAGTATATTGTGACAGGAAGAGAGGGTTCTATCTTATTCCAAGGACAAGCTGTAGTTGAAAGTTGAAACTCCATTGCATTTAGATCACTGGTGTGACTTCACGTTTTGGACAGTTCTTCAAATTGTATGTCAATATTTTATAAAGTTTTAGACTTCAGATACGTATTTTGATGATTATTGGTGTTAATATTTTCTGTAAAATTCATCTCAGTCTTTCTATTTGTGTTATTGATTTGAGTGGTCCATTATTCGGGAGTGTGCTAATGTCATTCATCAAAGTCTCAGTAGTGCATTTACATTTCAGTGTACGGTTGCAGCTGTAGCGGTTCTAAAGCTAAGTACTGACAAAGTTGTTTGTGCACTGTATTCGAATATTAAATTTAGTAGTTTTCATTTGTTCATCCAAATATTAGATGTGCGTTTACACTTCACAGTGTGCACTTGCAGCTGTAGTGGTTCTTAAGTTCTGACAAAGTTGTTTGTGCACCGTTATTCAGTTATTAAACTTAGTAGCTTTCAGTGGTGTCTCATGCTGTTTCTGACGAAATAAAGGTGTAATAAACTTTTGGAATCTTTCACCAATTGTGTTTTATAGAGCTGTTTGTGCATTGACATCATTTATTAAACTTTGTACGATAGTTTTAAGCTGTCATTTCTTATTGTTTGTAGTGAAACATTTCAGTAAAAGTATTGTTCACTTTGTTTAATTTCATTGAGTGTTCCAGTGGTTGCCTGAATTTTTGTTTTTAAATAAGAAACTATGTGGATTTTTTGTGGTACTGGTGTTACTTGTGGTGCCCTAGTTTTAATAAAAGTAGTAGTTTTCTTAGCAGAGAGCAAAATTCAAGATCACTATTGTTAGTTCCTTAAATAGTCCTACAGTAGTCATTAAACTTATGTAATGTAGACTTTTATTTTTTCAGTCACTGTAAACATTTTACCATGAGAGAGAAGCTGGCTTTGTTGTAGGTTTGTGAGTAGTGGGTTACGGAGTGAGATTTGTTGAAAGTATTTTCGTTGAAGGGAATGCAGTGGGGAAGCCAGGGGGCATTCTAGCTAGATCCTCTTCTGGAAATACAGAATTTGTATCAAAAATAAATTGATAGAGGAGCAGGAGTGCTAGATCTGTGCCGCTCAGGTGCAGTTACAAAACACAGGGGAGGAACTAGATAGGATGGGGAGGGTGAATGGCACTGGGGAATGGGAACTGGAAGTTGGTAAGAAGGTAGCTAGGAGGAGGAGATATTCAAACAGCTGTACTTTGTGTACAACCAACATATCTGATCAACTGCCAGAGTTCAGTCAAAACGAGTCTCTTGTTGCTGTAGGTGTATGAAACATGCAGCATTCCTCAGCAGTTAGGGATCCTAAGCCAGTTGAAATTCTAACAGAATGAAGAAGGTTCTGCTGCTAGGTAGTTCGCATGGCAGAGGTGTCAGCCAGCAGTTGCAGGAAGTGTTGGGGAGAGAGTACCAGTAGTGCAAGGTTGGCCCAAGTGAGTGTTAATGCAGGGGAGTTGTGTGGCAATTTTCCAAAAGAGAATCAGGCAGTGATTGTGGTTGGGAGTGGGAATAGTATAGATAGGGACGGGGAGTATGATATAGATGGTGACCTCTTTAAGATAGCTACTCAAACTGGTGGCACTAATGTGCAGTCTAGGTAGCCGTTTCAGCACCATGATCAGCTTTATCTTAATGCTGCTGTTAGACATGATAACATGGGGCTGGAGAAGGCACTGGTGGCAGAGGGCATGGCTCCCATTGCAGTGGTGCCAGTTGAGTCTGTCAATACATCGGGTTTCACTAGGCATCACCTGCACCTCAATAGGTATGGGGAGGGCAGGATGGCAAAGTTTACAGTGACAGTGTAGTGGGCGGTGGTGGGATGATCACTTGTGGAAAGATTCCCATAGTAGTTGGTCCATTTCGATAATTTGACAATTCAGGATACAGATTAGCTGGCTGTTTTGAGAGTTATTTGGGGAGTGGGGGAGTGGCCAAGTACATAATGAACAGTATTCCATTTGAGTCTGTAGACATATCACCGCTCTGAACAGGTACTTGAAAGTTGTGCAGCGGCAGTGGAATTTAGTGGAGCTAAACTTTTAAATGTTGTTATTTGCAGATCCACTAACTCTGACTTCAGAGAATTTCTGCTCAAGCTAGAGAGGGTTCTTTGTTCACTTTACAGGAAGTACCATAAATTAGTTATACATGGTCACTTCAATATTAATTTCGTATGTGATTGGGCGAGAAGGAGGATGTTGGAACATCTCCTAGGTTCATATGATCTGATGTAGACTGTGTTTTTTTCCAGCCAGGGTGCAGGGGAACAATAGCACAACCACAGACAATATGTTTATTCATTTTTCATTCCTAGATGGACATTTTGTTAGTAAATAGGGGAATGGACTTTCAGACCATGATGCACAAATTTTAACACTAAAACGTTTTTGTACTCAAACAAATGTTTGGCCTTTAAATATGTCTGCTTGTGTCTGTGTGTGTATGGATGGATATGTGCGTGTGTGCGCGTGTGCGCGCGTAGCATATACCTATCCTTTATTCCCCCTAAGGTAACTCTTTCCGCTCCCGGGATCGGAATGACTCCTTACCCTCTCCCTTAAAAACCACATCCTTTCATCTTTCTTTTCCTTCCCTCTTTCCTGACGAAGCAGCCGCCGGTTGCGAAAGCTCGAAATTCTGTGTATGTGTTTGTGTGTTTTATTCATTGTGCCTATATACCGGCACTTTCCCGCTTGTTAAGTCTTGGAATCTTTGTTTTTAATATATTTTTCCCATGTGGAAGTTTCTTTCTATTTTATTTAAAAGTTGTACATAATTGCATTTATAATATAATACTAATAGTATAATATAAATACAATAATAACATATATAATTGTATTTAAAAGCTAATCCGCTGGCAACAGAGTCTTTTTTAAACTTCATTAAGAAACAAGAGTGGCAGGATGTTCATAGCCGATAACACAAATGACAAATATAATACTTTCCTTAACACATTTATCTTGCTTTTTGAAAGCTGCTTTCCATTAGAATATTCTAAACAGGGTATCAGCAGTAAACAGCAGCCTTGGTGGCTGACTAGTGGGATAAGGATATCATGTAGAACAAAGTGGGAATTATATCAAAATGTTAGTGGTAGTCACAATCCAGAGAGGATAACATTAAAATTATATGTTCAGTCATGAAGGAAGTGTCTGGTCAGCAGCACAAGGTCGATGATATAAAGTCGGTTCAGAGTAAAAATGTTTCTTGTCACTGATAATACAGATATATTAGGGTCACTCCAAAAGAAATGCACACTTTTTTTTAAGCCATCTTTTATTCTACATGTTTGAAAGTTTTACAGTGTGTAAATACATTCTTTAAGAGCAATATTTTCATTTCTACACATAATTTCCATCCCTCTCAACTGCCTTACGCCATCTTGGAACCAGAGCCTGTATACCAACACGGTAAAATTCTGGACCAACCTCTTGGAACCACAGTTTGGCAGCGTGCGCAAGGGAGTCATCATCTTCAAACCTTGTTCCACGAAGAGAGCCTTGCAGTTCCCCAAAGAGATGATAGTCAAATGGAGCCAGGTCAGGACTGTAAGGCTAGTGTTTCAGTGTTGTCCATCCGAGTTTTGTGATCACTTCCATGGTTTTTTGACTGACATTTGGTCATGCATTGTTGTGCAACAGCAAAACATCCTGCTTTTGCTGATGTGGACGAACACAACTCAGTCAAGCTTGAAGTTTCTTCAGTGTCGTCACATATGCACCAGAATTTTAGGTAGTTCCGCTTGGCATGATGTCCACAAGCAAGAGTCCTTCTGAATCGAAAAACACCGCAGCCATAACTTTTCCAGCAGAAGGTGTAGTTTTGAATTTTTTTTCCTTGGGTGAATTTTCATGATGCCACTCCACTGATTGCCTCTTCGTCTCTGGTGAAAAATGATGGAGCTATGTTTCATCGCCTGTCACAATCCTTCCAAGTAATTCATTAATTCATCTCCACCATTCTCGTACTGTTCCAAAAGTACCGCTTTTCTTGTTTCTTTGTGAGCCACTGTCAACCTCCTGCGAACCTACCTGGCATAAACCTCTTTTAATGCTAACACTTTCTATATTCTGCAAACACTTCCTTCCCCTATCCCAATGTAGTGTGACAATTCGTCACTGTGATGCATCTGTCAGTATGAGGCCTGCCGCTGCTAGGACAATCCTCAACATTGCTGTGCCCGTTTTCATCATGTAACCTGCTTGTCCACCAACTAACTGTACTGCAATCGACAGCAGCATCTCCATACACCTTTTTCAACCTCTTGTGGATGTTTCCCACTGTCTCGTTTTCACAGCACAGGAATTCTATGACAGCACGTTGCTTCTGATGAATGTCAAGTGTAGCAGCCATCTTGAAGACATGCTGTGATGGTGCCACTCACGGGAATAGTTTGAACTAAGTTTGAAAACAGGCGGGAAGGATGTATCTACACACTGTAAAACTTTCACACGTGCAGAATGAAAACTGTATTTTTACAAAAATAGTGTGCATTTCTTTTGGAGTGGTCCTCGTATGTACAGTAGTTAACAACCACTTTCTGAGCATTGCTTGTGAATTAAATACAAACTTAGTTTCTACAGGGAATCATATAACACTCTTGGAACATGTCTTTCTGAGACTGATGTCTGAAGGGGACAAGGGGGAGTTTGAGTCAATAATTAAATCACTGAAGACTACGGACTCTCATGGATATGATAAAGCCAGGAAGCTTTTAATGGTTCCAGTATTAAAAAAGATAATGCTGTGATTAGCACTCATTTTTCCCATATACCTGCAAGTATTAAAAAGGTTGAAACTCAAGGTTTGGCATTGAATAAATCTATTCAGTTAATGAATAAAATTATTCAAGTGTGCTTCTCATTGCAGGAGGTATTCCCAAGAAAACTTAAAGAAAAGTTTAAAAACATTTTAAACAATAACCCAGGCTTTGAACCCTCGTGTCAAACTGATAGCTTTATTAATGGGACAGGTGAACTTTTACCAGAAACAATAAGTACCAACATACCACCCAAATTCAAATACCGCCCAGTTACCTCGTTGATGTAAATGGTCCTTTTCTGCTTATAAAAATGTTTTGAGTGATCAAAGACACAATCTTACTATCGTACATTTGGAACAGTACTTGATCATTTATGTTTATAATAGCAGAAATATGTAAAATAAATTTTAAATGATGCTTTAGTCCAATAGTATTAATTAAAAGTTAATGCTCTTCAAAAAAATTCATAATTGTATGTTGTTCTTTTAAAATAAAATATTATGGAGTTTTTGAGTGTGCCCCTCTGCTTGTGATATATCTCGAAGTTGGTCCTGTACATATTTTGCCCCGACCCACTCGCATCGCATCCGCTTGATACCGAAAACAAGAGCAGAGAAGGAACAATTCTTGAAACAAGGTATGCATCTGCATTTGGCAATTATTTTTAAAATAATCCCAGAAAGGGCCCCTAACTAACTTCTACCAGAAAGTATTCAGAAAATCGTATCAGTGTTTTAAACATTCCAATTTTTCGCATGGCTGGCACTCTTCCTTGTAATTGATATGCACAGGTTCAACTGAGATATAATGCAGTAACTACCATGTTTGGTTGTTCCATAAAAACACGGGAGAACTGCCATAAGTCAGTAACATCTTGCCACGATATTTCGGCGCAAAGTCTTTTGGCCATCTTCAGGTGAGTACAATCAGTACGCCGGGAAAATTTCAAACATCACACCATGTTTGATATTGCATATTTTGACACTTTCGATGCATTTTAAGCATTTTTCATGCATATTTGCAGGCATATTTTAAGGTTTTCATGATGCCTATAACTGGTCTCTACATTGGTAACACTAGTTTTGTAGTAAAGCATGCTGTGTGCAATGTTGGCACTGTTTCAAATAGTGTAGTTCAAGATGTAAGTTCAAGGTTTGTTGAAAATAAACTAATGCTAAAGCACAGTAAGAATCAGTTTAAACACCCAATTCAAGAAAACTCAACATCTTAATTTCAAAGAATGAGCATATGATTATTGAAACTCAACAGTTCAGATTTCTAGGTGTTCAGATGGACAGTAAACTGTTGTGGAAAGCCCACATTAAGGATCTTGTTCAAAGACTTAATGCTACTAGTTTCACTATTCAAATGGTATCTGAAGTACATGATAGTTCAACAGGAAAAGTAGTCTACTTTGATTATTGTCATTTGCTTATGATGTACTGTATTATATTTTTGAGTAACTTTTCTCATTGTCAAAGGATTTTTTTGGCTCAGAAACGAGCGGTTCTGGCAATAAGTGGTGTAAGTTCGCGAACCTCTTGTTCACCCCTGTTTATTAGTCTGGGTGTTCTGACATTGAAAGCTGGTAATTCTTGGGAATTGAGAGGCCACTCAGTTAATACTAGACAGAAACCCAATCTGCATTTGGATTGCACTTCCTTGACTCTTACGCAGAAAGGTGTGCAGTACGCTATTGCATCCATTTTCAATAAGCTACCACAAGAATTCAAAAATCTGCTTTCAAACCATAACGGAAGAGTTTTCTCATGGGTCACTCCTTTTCTGTTGACGAGTTATTTGAAAAATTAAGCTGATTCCTTTGTTATATTGTTGATTGTGTTGACATAAAATTACGGATTGTCTTTTTTGGGTTCATAAACATTTTATTTTATCTGTTATTTTTTTTAAGTTGTAATTTCATGTACTGACACCTTCCATGACCTTGGATGTGTGCTCCTCAATTTGGTCCTACAGAACTAGATATGTGCATAAAAATCTGGTAAAATCATACCATCAGCTACTAAAAATGCGAAACACATTCACTATGCTCAAAAAACGAAACATTCCAACAATAAGGAAAAGATTATTTGGAATATTATTCAACAAAAAAGTGTTAAAATGAAATTTAACCAATAAGAAATAGATGTGGTAGAAAGTGAGACACTTTCAAATCATTCACAATCAGGTTCAATGATTAGTGCCTCACAAGGCAGCAAAAGTTGCACCAACTAATAAACAAAAGATACGCTATAGTTACTTGTGGAGGCCCTGCACACACAACCAATGGACAGTTTCAAAAATAAAACCCCTATGAAGATCACAAAACTCATCACATCACTTTAAAAGTAGTAAACCTGCTAGTTATGATGAAAAATCCAGGATGGAATGTGACAATATTACGAACAGGAAAGTAGCTACTCACCATATAGTGGAGATGCTGAGTCGCAGATACACACAACAAAAAGACTGTCACAAATAAAACTTTCAGCCAGCAAGGCCTTCATAAAAAATAACCCCCCCCCCCCCCACACACACACAAAAAAAAAAAACACAAACTCCACGCAACTCACAAGCACGACTGCAGTCTCAGGCAACTGCTGCCACACTGTGAGCAGCAGCACCAGTGTATGATGGGAATGGCGACTGGGTGGTGATAAGGAGGGGGCTATTGTTGGGAGAGGGAGGAATAGTAGGGGAGGGGGAAGGGATAGTAGGGTAGGGGTGGCAGACAGTGAAATGCTGCAGGTTAGACGACAATGATGATTGGTTTCTGGGGCACTCCAACTGCACGATCATCAGTGCCTGTACAAAGTCCCAATTTATATACAGTCCATTTTGTTTTCACAATCCAATTTATCACTGTCACAAATTATGATGATGATGAAATGATGAGGACAACACAAACGCCCAGTCCCCAGGCAGAGAGAATCCCCAACCACACAGGAAATCAAGTCCAGGACCCCGGGATCCAGAGGCAGCAACGCTAGCCACTAGACCATAGGCTGCGGACAGGTTAGACAGAGGGCAAGGGGAGGGGGGGGGGGGGGGGGGTAGTGGAAAAGGAGAGATGTAAAAAGAACTGTGATAGTGGAATGAGGGGTGTGTAGTGGGAACAGGGAAGGAGATTGATGGGTGAGGACAATATTAACGAAGGTTGAGGCCAGGAGGGTTACGGGAACATATGATGTATTGCAGTGAAAGTTCCCACCTGCGCAATTCAGAAAAGCTGGTGTTGGTGGGAAGGATTCATATGCTGCAGGCTGCGAAGCAGTCACTGAAGTGAAGAATGTCATGTTTGGCAGCGTGTTCAGCAACAGGGTGGCCCACTTGTTTCTTGGCCACAGTTGTCGGTGGCCATTCATGCAGACAGACAGCTTGTTGGTTGTGATGCCCACAATGCAGCATAGTGGTTGCAGCTTAGCTTGTGGATCATATGACTGGTTGCACAGTGGAATGGAACTGACCAATAGAGCCCATTGTGTTATGAGATATTATGCTAATTAAAGTTGTTTTCGAAAAGCATTCGCTTAGTATGATGTTAGGGTAGGTGTCGCGAACAATGAAAATTTGAAAGTGTGTATATTTAAATTACAACTTTTATTATTTCTAAAAGTTTGACTTGCATTATTTATATGTACATTTTTGTCACTCATATTATTATTGTCACTGAATTATCCTTTATATTATTTCATATTTCATGTAACTTAAAAATGCAGTATCAATAATTGATACAGAAATATTAAGCTCTTTGTCGATGTGACTGTGTGATCTTTGGTCAGCAACAAGATTTTGGCCACTTGTGTTTTGGCTGTGGTCAAGAGTTGTTGTTTTATGTGTGTTTCTTGATAAAAGTGTGGTGTCCACAATGGAAGTGGTACTTAATTTTTGTGATTCAAGAGTGTGAAATTTATTAAATTACTTTCAAGTTCAAAGTTCTGACAGTAAATTAGTGTTAATTTCCAAATAAAAGATCATGGAATACTGCTTCATGATTTCGGTAGTCTGGTAATAGTCAAAACAAACACCTTTTTCAGCTGGAGCAGCAAAGGAATCAATCATCGCCTAGACAATGAAGCCACATGTACAACGGATATTCAGCAGCATCAAGATAAGTAACAGCATGATCATCTCCACAAATTACTTTACATCCATAAGCCACACTGCAACAGTGTCTTTATGGAAACAACTTTGCATCATAGTAGAGAGGGACCATGATAACTGGTGGCTCATCCAAGAGTAAGACATTTATATGGACACGGATTGATGAAACATCCCAGAAGTGCAATACATGGAAGTCAAAGGAGATGAAACGAAACAGTAAAGCGGACTGACCACATGAGTGAAGCCCCCACTGAAAAGATAAGTACGTTGTGTAGTGCTTTTTTATTCTTTTTATTATTTTGTTTGTGAAATTTTATGAAAATGACCATTGTAAAACAGGAAAGCGGTCCTGAATCCGAGCAGGATTGTGAAAATTTCTTAGTCTCAGGGGACTTACACATGCCGATAAAAATAGAAGAAGAGTCATTCAAAGAAGCTTCCATCAGAATGGGAGATTTCGGAAATAAAATCAGTGTTATTAATGATGGAGAATCATTAGCTTTAAATCAAACAGTTGCAGCATGCTTACAAGCTAATCAGGAACAGTTACAAAACATGAATCTGATGGTCTCTGACAGTTTTCAGGAAAGTGTCGCATCTTAAGGGAGTGACAAAAAGAAAAACTGACAATGTCTTACTTTCAGGTAATAAACTTTGCAATGACACATCAAAGATAGACAAGAAACTTGGCAGGCCAGAAACAAAGATTTTGGTGGTAGAATCTAAAGTGGGAGAAGCAAAATCTAGTCTGAGTAACCAAATTCTCTAAGAAATGAACTGGTCACAGACAGAGACAAAAATGCAAAGTATTTTGTTAATGTTAACAGACAAACAGATGCAGTCTGTTTAAATTAAAAGCTATGGCTGTAGATCCTGAAAGTAGAGTAGATTTGAAAGTATCTGTTGTCAATAATAAAGTGGAAACAGCCAGTGACGCTGCAAAACTTCACGAGGTTTAAACGAAGACAAACGTTAGTGAACTACAAAGTACAGTATCAGAGTTACACCATAATTTTGAATACTGAGCAATGACGTAACTATAAAAAATTGTCTATGAACACATGTACAGTATTATCCAATATTACAGTTAAAAACTTTTCTAATAAGTGTAGTTTGCATCCTGTCAACTTTCTGCAGAGTTGTAGGATCAACTTTTTGCCTAATATGAGTGAAAGTTTGAAAATTAAGTTTGTAAAAGAAATTTTGGAGGGGGAATCTTTGTCATGGCCCAATCAAAATTTTTCTATGGGCATGTCTTATGCAGAATTTGAAACTGATTTCTTAAAATGGTTCTGGTCTGAAACTGAACAAGCAAGGATAAAGAGTGAGTTCCTGAATGGACCAAATTATAGGAAAACACAAGAACTATGAAACAGTTTTGTAAAAATCAATTGAAGAAACTTGTACATTTGAGTAAACCCTTCGATGAGCTCACACAGATTGATGCTTTAAAGAGATTGCCAACTGATATGCAAGTTTATATGGACCGGATAACAACACTGAACAATTTTTAAACTACGTAGGCAAACTAGACAGAATCTTAGACAAAGTGGGGAAACCACAAAACTATTTCAGTCACACACAGAAAGGTGGGAATCATAGTTGGGGATGTACTAATTTTAACAGAAGGGAGAACAGCAGTAAGCCTAACAACCATAGTTTTCATCATAGGGAACAAAATAGTCACAATAATAGTAATTTCCATTCAAGGAAAACTATAATTTCCATTGAAGAGGACGATCTGGGAACAACTGGAACAGAAACAATGAGAGAGATTAAAAACAGGAATAGGAATGTGCATGAACCTAGAGACACCAGGAGACAAAACGCTATGGGAAGTTATGACGTAAAAAACTAGCAGGCGCTTTATTGTCGGTCCACAAGGTAGGGGCAAAAAAGTGTAGATATTAAATGGACCAATACCAGTGACTACACTGTACCAAAAGATACATCTGAAGTAATGAGTAGTTACCTTATGAATGTGCACTACCCTGTAAACTTAGTATCTGTTAAGGACACTTGTTACCCATCTAACACTAACAATGCAGGTAAGAGGAATGAACACATTGGTTGTAATAAAGAGCCAGAGGAAGTAATTGACTTAGTTGAATTTTATGAGTGGGCAGAAACTTGTAGTTAGTAAGAGGACTGACAGGTTAACAATTTACATGATTTAGGAACTGAAGCACTGATGAGGGAACCAGGTGAGCAAATTTTGACACTGATTTAATGAGCAAAGGATTAAGTACACTTGGATGTGAAAGCAAAATTGTAAGTTTTCAGGAAAGAGGGGTTGATGATGGTTGTAGTATTTGGGAAAATGAAGATTTAATGGTACATGATGATGGCGAGAAATATTTTGTTTGTTTGAAAAAGGAAATGGAATCTTTAGGTGTTGTGGGAGAAACTGATATTATGCATGTTGTAGATATACCAAAGGAGGTTGTTAACAATTTAAGTGGTGTTAAAGTCAGTGTCACAACCAATAGGTTCTGTAATCCAACGTCTTATGAAGAAACATGTGTAGTTAATAAATATTCTCTAAATAGTAAACCTGACTGTGCAAGTAGACTACAATTTGTAATGAACAAAGGTGAATTATTTCTTTATAATATGTGGCTAAATAGTGATGCAATTAGAAACAATGGTAATTTTAGAAAAATGATTCTTAATGTGTGTCAAATTTGATATCCTGGTTGGTGGCGAAATACTAAACATATTATTGTTGAACAACTGAAGGATAAGCACCTTAGTGAAAAACAATGTTATGCTGATGAAAGTGTTTGGATTAATGAAATTTTCAATGCAAGTGACAGTGTTAATGATATGCATGTAAATGTAATGATAGCAGGTAAGAAAAGTGACAGTAACATATAGATAATTGTATTTCTGGAAGTCATCATTTTAGTGAAACTGAAAATGATTTTTTGTATGAATATGTTCAGTCCAAAAATGGTGATGACATATGTAGTCCATTCATTAGAGTAAAAGTTGGTACCTGGGAAGGCAAGTTCCTTGTAGACACATGGAGTCAAGTGTCGGGAATATCTTATGAAATGTTGTGTATAAAAAAATTGACTTATTTTATGATACAGTTTTGTGTCCTTGAAAATGTTTATTATTTGTTTAAAATGTATTTGCTATATGAAGTGTTTGCAATGAATTTTCTTTACATGTAATATGCTAATCATGTTAGTTCTTGATATTCCTATATATCTATTCAATCTGAGTGATATTTGATAATGTGTGTAATTTTAGCTTGTGTAATATTCTCACACCACACTTGTTGAGACATCATTTAAAATGTAAATCACCAATCAGCACTAATTTTGTCTCACAACAATTAGGGGTTTTTAATTTTTTTTAATCTTAAAGGCGGAGTCTTAATTACCGCACATCTAAGTTGCTGAAATGTCCAACTAAGCAAGGGGGAGAATCGTTTTAAGTAAACAGCATGAATTACTGTATATTTGTTTCTGAAACACTGCAAAGCATAGGCAGTAATATTTTTCTAATTTGATATAAACACAGTATACTAATACTTTCAAACAACCATGACCCTACCCTTCCACTTTTACTGTGAATATGAACTCTTGCACCAGACTGACTGTAGCTTTACTTATGAAAACAATTTAATTTGTTGTTTATCCTTGGTGTAGGTGTTATAGTTTATGATAAGACATTTTACACCCAAAATGTTAATGCATTTGTATTACAAGTTTATTGAATTTATTGTTAGTCACAGGATCCTTTTTTGGACCAGTCTATATCTTTGTATTATTACTCAGACACATCCTGTAAACTTCTCCCACTAGATAAACATTACCAGAAGGATAAATATTTATCCTAACCATGTACTTACATACAAACATTATGTAACCAAAAGGTAATCTCTGTATTTTATTTTTAGATAACACAGCATTATAATGAACAAAGCAATAAAAACAGCTAAGCTGTGGAAATGGACTTGCTTTAGTACAAGCAGAAAACAACCCTATTAAGGAAGGTCAGCAAATTGCAGACGGACAATGTGGCACATTACTGTGAGTAGCGAGTAAAGTGGTTAACAAAAGAAAGTAAAACAAACCGGTAGTGAAAAGTTACAACCTTTTAACGGTTTAATGTGAAGTGCTATGACATTATAGACTCAACTAATTGAAAATTGTAAAAAATTAACAACTGTATGAGTTCCTTTACTTTGTGTAACACAATTTCAATGTTAAACATAATTTCATGCCAACTGTTATGGGCAAAAAGTTGTTAAATTCAATGAAAACAATTCTATAAAAATTTTAATTTATTTAAAATCATATTCTTGGCAGTTCCATTATTCTGGTGTCATAATTTTGTTCACATGTTCATGCTTACAAAATTCTTGGGGACCTATTGTAATGGAACTTACCAAAAGAGCCCATTGTGTTACAAGATATTACACACTAATTAAAGTTGTTTTTGAAAAGCATTCGCTTAGTATGATGTTAGGGTAGATGTTGCGACCAATGGAAATTTGAAAGTGTGTATATTTAAATTACAACTTTTATTATTTCTAAAAAGTTTGACTTGCATTATTTATATGTACAATTTTGTCACTCATATTATTACTGTCACTGAATTATCCTTTATGCTATTTGATATTTCATGTAACTTAAAAATGCAGTATCAACAATCAATACGGAAATCTTAAGCTTTTTGTCAATATGACTCTGTGATCTTTGGTCGGCAACGTTATTTCGGCCACTTGTGTTTTGACCACAGTTGAGAGTTGTTGTTTCTATGTGTGTTTCTTGATAAACTTATGGTGTCCACAATGCAAATAGTACTTAATTTTTGTGATACGAGAGCATGAAATTTACTTAATTACTTTCAAGTTCAAAGTTCTGACAGTAAACGTGTTTTTTTTCTCTAAACAAAAAATTGTGGAATCCTGCTTCATGATTTCAGTAGACTGGTAATAGTCAAAACCTACACCTTTTTCATCCAGAGCAGCAAGGGACTCAACCATTGCCTATTCAACGAAGCCACATGTACAATGGATATTCAGCAGTATCAAGATAAGTGACATCATGATCATCTCTACAAGTTACTTTACATCCATTAGCCACACCGTAACAGTGCTTTCACTTTGGATCATAGTAGAGAGGATCCTTGATAACAGGTAGCCGTTGATGGGATAGGTGATGTTTGTGACCAGACTGGAGTAGATAACTGGGGGAGGAAGTATGGGGCAGGTCCTGTATATATGTCTATTACAGGAGTATGAGCCATGAGGTACGGGGTTGGGAGCAGGGGTTGTGTTGGGGTGGACAAGTATGTTGTCTAAGTTCAGTGGATGGTGGAATTCCACTGCGGGAGGAGTGAGAAGGATAGTAGGAAGAACATTTCTCATTTCAGAGCATGATTAGAGATAGTCGAAACCCTGGTGGAAATGCAGTTCAGTTGCTCCAGGCTTGGGTGATACTGAGTGATTAGGGGAATACTCTTCTGTGGCCCAATGGTCAGAATTGGGAGCTGGTGATTGACGAGAGAGATAAAGCATAGGAGATCCGTTTTTGTAAAAGGTTGGAGGGTGTGAAGGCATCAGTGAGACCCTTGGTATATTTTGAGAGGGATCGCTCATCACTGCAGATGCGACGGCCACGGTTGGCTAGGCTGTATGGAAGGGACTTCTTGGTATGGAATGGGTGGGAGCTGTCAAGGTGGAAGTATTGCTGGTGGTCAGTAGATCTGATATGGAGAGAGGTACTGAAGTTGCCATCTTTGAGATGGAGGTCAACGTCTAGAAAGGTGGATTGTTGGGTTGAGTAGGACCAGGTGAAGCAAATGGGGGAGAAGTAGTTGAGGTGTGGTTTTTGTTCTAATATTCCACAACATATTGAAAACCAATACTTGTAGTAATACTAATTACTATTATTACAGGAACAGCTGCCAAAATGACTAGGTTAATGCAGGGCCATGGTGATTGTTAACAATTAAATGACCAAGACTGTGGGTTAGTTCAGTTTCATTCAGTTAGAGATATTGCAGTACCAGATGTAATGGCCTGGAAAGTGGGAGTTATAGGTTACTTACTGTTAGTTGGCAAATATGGACAACATAATGTTTTCAAAGATCATGCAGGACCATCTCTGCATGCAAAACAAAACGTGAATGGGACCTGCTACAGTGCTTGGCATCTAATGATGATGGACAACATTTTGAAACACATTGTAAAATGCATTCAGACCGAAGCACGTCAAGTATTTAGTTCAGATGATTGGACTATGAACATTGAAGAACTGCAAGCTTTTATAGCTGCATTGAACATCTGAGGTGCTGTAGGAGCGAAGACCCTAGATCTATACACATTGTGGTCAGAGAGGTGGGGAAATAATTCTGTGAAGTCAACAATGGCTCATGACAGCTTCAGAGAGGTAATGCGTTATCTCAGATTTGACATTAGATCACAAGATCAGAATGACTGAAACACAACAAGTTTGCTTTGGTATCAGAAATCTGGTATAAGTTCACTGCAAATGCACAATGTCACTACATACTGGGTACATATATAACAATGAGCAGCTTTTTTGTTCAAAGTGCTGTTGCAGATTCACATAGTTCATGGGCAATAATGGGCAAAAGTGCTGGACAGCAGTAGATAAAAACTACAAATATATTGTGAATGCTTTCCCTTATCTAGGAAAGGATGACATTAGGCCAAGTGATGAGCATATTAGCGATTTTGTTGTGAAAAAATTGATGCAATCTTACCTCAATAAAGGATGAAATATCACATGTGACAAGTTTTTCACCTCTTGGTCCTCTCTAAACTCCTGAAAGCAAATGCAACAAGTCTATTGGGCACCATAACTCAACCTCACAGGAAAATTCCAGTCTATATCAAGAAGGCAAAAAAAAGTGTTAAGCAGCACAGCATTGCAGAAAAAGAATGATGCCACTATGACACTTTACCAGGGAAAGAGCAATAAGAAAGTCATGATTCCCAACACTACTCATCCTTACGTGAAATTGAAAGTAGTTCAGAAAAGTAGCCAGACATAGTTACATTTTATAACAGCTCTACATATGGAGTGGATGTGATCTACCAAACAGCTCACAAATACCCTGTCAAAGCACCATTGAGACCTTGGCCTTTTCATACATTTTACAGCTGCTGCATTTGGCTGGGATATATGCCTGTGTATCGTACAACGTTCTAAATGAGAAAAAGTTGAAACACAGAGACTTCATACTGCAGCTGGGGTAGGAACCTGCTGAGAAGCAAGCAACCAGGGAGACTAGTACCTCAATCACGCCCGAAGACATTCCTGAGAGACAAGAAAAGCGAACACACTGCCTTGTAAAGTCTACCTGTAAAGGAAACAAATTTTTTGTAAAGTTTGATATGTGCAAGTAAACTATCTGCAACAAATGTACATCAAAGGCTATTAGTTGTGCTCATTATGTGATGTTAGCCAGTAAAGGCGTCCAGCAAATGTGTGAGTTTTTTAAAATAATAAATGATAATTTCTGAAAAATTGTTTTATTTTTGTTGATTTCATAATAAAATTTCCAGCACTTCAAAGGACAGATTCACTAGTAGTAACAATAACCCACTGACACAGGAAATAAAAGAGAATGACACAAAGGTCATTAGTGATCCAAGTGTGGTTCTAGGTATGTCCAAATATCTGCAGTTCTAGTGCTAACATTTCTTTGTAACCAATGACTCAGAGTGTATTTCCTATTAAGGATAAATGTTCCCTAGTAGCACCATCTTTAACAGTCTTGAGAAGCAGACCTCTTCTAATTACAAATCAATTTCACTCCTTAAAGTATTTTGAAAAACACCTGAGAAATTGGTTTATGATAGACAACTGACTCATTTCACCACACAAAACTTGTTAGCTGCCTCTCAGTTTGGTTTTCTAAAGGTTTCTCCACAGAAAAATCAATGCAAGACCTCACAGATAAAGTGCTAGCAGAGTTAAAAAAAACAATAATTATTTGTTAATATACTCTGTGATTTTGCCAATTGTGTATATTATAAAATTCTCCTTGACCAAATAAAGTGTTATGGCATTACTGGCACACCTTTCTCAATGGTGGAGTCTTACCTTCAAAGCAGAAAACAGAGGGTCTCACTAACAAACTTATCAGAGGCTTGAAATTAACTTCAGAATGGGGTACATGCATTTGAGTTGACGTAAGAATCAGAATTGGGCCCACTCTTGTTCTTAACCCAATTAAATGATCTTCCAAAGACTCTGAAGGATGGTTCACAAACTTTTGTGTGTGCTGATGACCAACAACAACGACCTGTCCGCACCAGAAGTAATTATTAATGGCCATATGCTAAGTGAAACACACTGTGTAAAATTCCTTGACATCTAGGCTAAAATTACAACACATAGATAAACTAGTCGAGAAACTTGGCATCTTTTTGCCTTTACAAACATCTCTCAATGTGTTGACATACACTCAGTTGTTGGCTTATTTGGCATATCTGCACTCCTTGTTGTGTTGTTATATTATCTGCTGGGGCAGTAAATGTAAAATAAAGTGTTTATTTAGCTGAAGTGAGCACTACAAATACACTGTAAAGAAAATGACCATATATCTTATGGACATTTTTCTAAGGATCTTTCCAGTACTTTTATTCATCAATGGTTTTTATTTTTGACAATAAATATCAATTTCAACTTAACTGTGATTTACAGAATCATTTTAAGACATAAAAATAATTTTCATGTAGCTGTTGCCTCCCTGCACAGGACTTAAAGTGGAGTTATGTACTACAGTGCAAAGGTAGTCGACCATCTCCCACCTAAAATACAGCAGAAATTGGGAATCCACCAAGATCAAAAGAGAGTTAGAAGCATACCTCAACAGGTTCTCTCTGTACAATTTGTCTGAATGCTTACACTCAGTTACTGAAAAGTTATGTTAGCTATGCAGCACTGTTGTCAGGCTGTGTTACAAGTAGTTACACAGAGTATTTACATATGCACGTACCAGTTTTCTCTGGCAAAGACCGATAAAATTAAGTAAATATAAATAAAATAGAAAGAAACTTCCACATGGGAAAAATATATTAAAAACAAAAGATTCCAAGACTTACCAAGCGGGAAAGTGCCGGTAGATAGGCACAATAAATAAAACACACAAACACACACACAGAATTTCGAGCTTTTGCAACCGGCGGCTGCTTCGTCAGCAAAGAGGGAAGGAAAAGGAAAGATGAAAGGATGTGGGTTTTAAGGGAGAGGGTAAGGAGTCATTCCAATCCCGGGAGTGGAAAGACTTCCATCCATACATACATATACAGACACAAGCAGACATATTTAAAAAGCTATCAATAGGAGATTAATGGTAACTGAGGAGGCAGCAGCTTTATTTAAAAAGGGTGGCACCATTCTTTCTAATTTACTTTGTTATATTTAACTGGCATAAGCATGAACAGCCATGAGCAATATGGTGCTAATTTATTGTTATTGCAATTACAGATCAGGTTTCTATGCCTTCCTTGTCTTCAGTTAACCTACACCATGAATCATTAGATAGTCTTGAGAGTTCTGCTTCATGGGATCTACTGAACACAATGAAGGTAACAATATTACGAAAATAATAGTTGCTACTCATCATGTAGCAGAGGTGCTGAGTAAACAGATAGGCACAACAAAAGGATTGTAGGAAAGTGAGCTTTTATTGTTACATTCCATCCTGGATTTTCCATTGGTTGAACACAATGAATGAATGAATGAATGAAATTCCATCAATAGATAAGGAGTAGTTGGTCACCAGTACACCCTTAAGCTACTTTTAAACTGTACTTTAGATACTAATCAAGTTTTTATCATTGCTGAGAAGATAATGAAAATGTGAGTTCCTGAATAATGGACATCTTGCTGGACCAAAATGGAAACCGTTTCTAAAGATCACCTTCATTCACAGTATTGATTCTGTGAAATTAGCTGTTGATTCAAAAGAGTGATGAAGTACTTATGACAAATTTTATTAAGGCATAAATATGCTGAGAAGTACTATAAGCAGACCTAGTTCTTCGTATGGTCTTCTGCAGGATGTTCTTGAATTCGCAACACTAAATATTCAAATTACTGCACCTTGGTTTGTTGCCACAAAATATGCTACCACAAGAAAAATGGAGTGGAAGATAGTGAAGTATGTCAGTTATCTTCTTTTTCTTCCATCTCAATAAAAATGTAGCAACATTTTCCCAGCAAACTATGATTTATTTAGGCATTTCAGCAAATTTGAATTCCAAATGATCATAGTATTTTAAGATTTAGAGAAAATAGATACAAAGCTTGGCAGAAAATATAGAATGGATCAATGACTTCACACATCAATGCTACAGTTTCCATTACCACTCATCAGGACAGTGAGAAATTTAAAACTGAAAGAGGAGACATCCTAAAGGAAGTTTTCAGATCCATAAATTGGGAAAAAGAAGAAAAAATGTATGTTAATACAACATACCTGAAACATCTATATTTTCTCCCTAATTCAGATAACCTTATATGATGAATTTAATAGAGCAAGCAAATGTAACAGTAATAAGAATAGTAAAATGGCATATGACCCTAATATAAAAAAGAAAGCAGTAAAAATTAACTGTCAAAGAATCAGCTGACTTCTTGAATTTAGAACAGCTGAGGGTGATGATTGGACAGAAGGCAAAATAAACAAATGAAAGCATAAGTATACCTGGAGCACATTTAGTAAACTAAATACAATTTTCAAATGTAAGTTGGTTTCCACATTTCAGAAAACCATTAAAATCACAAGGAGATAGTATGGATGGCCAATAATTACTTTCAGGAAGCAGGACGTAGTCTGGACAGAAACTAAATCTAGCTTTCAGAACTCCACTTGTACTCAACAACAGGTTGATGCCTCTCAACCAAATGTCTCAGTGACTCAGTGACATTCCACCTGCTCATCAGGTACATCTCAAAACCTGACTCCTCCTCTCTCTTCATGCTAGTAACACCCTGTAAAACCCACCTCCTATTAGCTCTCCATTGCCAAACCCATCTCCACTGACCTCTGCACTTGTTACCTGTAGTGGCTAATAACATTTGCTCCAAAAGAAGGATGCTCTGCCTTCACTGACCAACACCTCACACAAAACTGTCTATAGTCTCCCTTCCCACATCCTAGATGTTTATCATTTCCTTCCTCATTTCTACAGTTCCAGTTCCATTGCCAGCAGATTCTCATTTATCAATGTGGGCACCTGCACAACACGCCTCACGCCTCGTGCCCAGTGGTTTGCAGCCGTAGGACACCAATTTCCCAAGTCCTCATAATACCTAGAGATTTATCATGCTTCATAATCCTTTCAGAAAACTACATTCAGAAACTGCCATGGATGCTGTAGGGGAACATACACTGCCAGATATATGGGACCCAGCTACTGACTATTGCAGGACAACACCCCTGCTGATACTATTACCCACGACGAGGCACTGCTTCCAGGACCACTGCTTCTACTTTCCAATGACCTGGCGTATTCACGAGCCTGCAGGAAGTTTCTGCAGTTCATCCCACTGCCATAGGACAACAGATGGACATCACTCACTGACCTCATTCCAGAGTTCTCTGCAGTGACACAGAAATGAAGACCTTTCTGCAAAAGACAGCACCACCCATCCTGTGTCAGCCGCAGTCCTAGAGCCTTCACTGTAACTATGTCACCACCATCATTGCTGTGGCTGGCCTGTGATCCAAGGACTGCTGCCTGACTGCAGAGGTCCTCGACAACCAACACTCTGCCATTGCTTCTATGTGACTGCTTGCTATATTTATTGCACCTGGCACAGGAGCTGCTACCCCCCCCCCCCCCCCCCCCTCCCTGGGCAATGCTTCCCAGTTTTTGGTCCACAGTTACATTCTGAGCAGTGGACAATGGAGAAGGGGCCGCTAGCTACCTCGAGTCTAGCGCGAGAACTTAAAATGCCGGAAATGTTGAAAAATGCATTCGTTAGTGATGGGATAGCATTGTAATGAGAGGATAGGACTTTTCTGGGACCAACAAAAATGAACTAGAAAGTGGGAAAATGTAAAATGCAGCAACATAAAAATGAGGTTTTACTGCAGTATGGGTGTAAATTACATCTTGTACAGCACTTCCTTATGCTTCATTGGCACCTCCTTTTCCCAGACTAAGTCCCTCATACTCTGGCCAAATGGATATATAGATATCAAAAATTGAGACTGACAGAAGTGCAAAGTGCCAAAACTTGAATAGCCATAAAAGAAACACAAAGTTGTAGAAGATACACAACTATAATACAGATACACTCCTGGAAATGGAAAAAAGAACACATTGACACCGGTGTGTCAGACCCACCATACTTGCTCCGGACACTGCGAGAGGGCTGTACAAGCAATGATCACACGCACGGCACAGCGGACACACCAGGAACCGCGGTGTTGGCCGTCGAATGGCGCTAGCTGCGCAGCATTAGTGCACCGCCGCCGTCAGTGTCAGCCAGTTTGCCGTGGCATACGGAGCTCCATCGCAGTCTTTAACACTGGTAGGATGCCGCGACAGCGTGGACGTGAACCGTATGTGCAGTTGACGGACTTCGAGCGAGGGCGTATAGTGGGCATGCGGGAGGCCGGGTGGACGTACCGCCGAATTGCTCAACAAGTGGGGCGTGAGGTCTCCACAGTACATCGATGTTGTCGCCAATGGTCGGCGGAAGGTGCACGTGCCCGTCGACCTGGGACCGGACCGCAGCGACGCACGGGGTATCGGCGAGGACCATTCGCAACCGTCTCCATGAAGCTGGGCTACGGTCCCGCACACCGTTAGGCCGTCTTCCGCTCATGCCCCAACATCGTGCAGCTCACGCCCCAACATCGTGCAGCTCGCCTCCAGTGGTGTCGCGACAGGCGTGAATGGAGGGACGAATGGAGACGTGTCGTCTTCAGCGATGAGAGTCGCTTCTGCCTTGGTGCCAACGATGGTCGTATGCGTGTTTGGCGCCGTGCAGGTGAGCGCCACAATCAGGACTGCATACGACCGAGGCACACAGGGCCAACACCCGGCATCATGGTGTGGGGAGCGATTTCCTACACTGGCCGTACACCTCTGGTGATCGTCGAGGGGACACTGAATAGTGCACGGTACATTCAAACCGTCATCGAACGCATCGTTCTACCATTCCTAGACCGGCAAGCGAACTTGTTGTTCCAACAGGACAATGCACGTCCGCATGTATCCCGTGCTACCCAACGTACTCTAGAAGGTGTAAGTCAACTACCCTGGCCAGCAAGATCTCTGGATCTGTCCCCCCATTGAGCATGTTTGGGACTGGATGAAGCATCGTCTGACGCAGTCTGCACGTCCAACACGAACGCTGGTCCAACTGAGGCGCCAGGTGGAAATGGCATGGCAAGTCGTTCCACAGGACTACATACAGCATCTCTACGATCGTCTCCACGGGAGAATAGCAGCCTGCATTGCTGCGAAAGGTGGATATACACTGTACTAGTGCCGACATTGTCCATGCTCTGTTGCCTGTGTCTATGTGCCTGTGGTTCTGTCAGTGTGATCATGTGATTTATCTGACGCCCGGAATGTGTCAATAAAGTTTCCCCTTCCTGGGACAATGAATTCACGGTGTTCTTATTTCAATTTCCAGGAGTGTATGTGCCAGTTATAGCAACATTAAAGAAACATTAGAGAAAAGAGCAGTAGCTGTATGACTTATAGACTCAGAGTTGTAGCCTACCACAAATGTTATACAATTTGTAGGAGCTAGTGGTAAAAAACGCTAATGACAAATTTGAGAAGAGTGTCAGTTCTGTTCCAGACCATGGCTAACTTAGGCTGTACTACATGGATCCATGAGCATTTAACACTGTCTGAATCGGACATGGCCTGGAGTAGAACTGCTGCACCTATTCAACAAAATAAGCAGTGTAAATAAAATTGAAAGAAACTTCCACATGGGAAAAATATATTAAAAACAAAGATTCCAAGACTTTCCAAGCGGGAAAGCGTCGGTAGATAGGCACAATGAATAAAACACACACACAGAATTTCGAGCTTTCGCAACCGGCGGTTGCTTCGTCAGGAAAGAGGGAAGGAAAGAGAAGGTTGAAAGGATGTGGGTTTTAAGGGAGAGGATAAGGAGTCATTCCAATCCCAGGAGCGGAAAGACTTACCTTAGGGGGAAAAAAGGATAGGTATATACTCGCGCACACACACATACACGCATATCCATCCATACATACATGGTATGTATGGATGGATATGCGTGTATGGTATGTATGGATGGATATGCGTGTATGTGCGTGTGCACGAGTATATACCTATCCTTTTTTCCCCCTAAGGTAAGTCTTTCCGCTGCCGGGATTGGAATGACTCCTTACCCTCTCCCTTAAAACCCACATCCTTTCATCTTTCCTTTTCCTTCCCTCTTTGCTGACGAAGCAGCCGCCGGTTGCAAAAGCTCGAAATTCTGTGTGTGTGTTTGTGTGTTTTATTCATTGTGCCTATCTACCGGCACTTTCCCGCTTGGTAAGTCTTGGAATCTTTGTTTTTAAAATAAGCATTGTGTGGTATTAAAAATGTCTGAAGTCAAGTCACAAAGCTTTGTTAATGATTCTCTTGGCTATTTTAAAGATACAAAGAAACATGGAAATTAGACTTGTCCCCTTTTACCTCTCAGGTACAGATATATAGTGTGCAATTAATAACAGTTTCAATTTGTCTTATAAATCTATTTAAACTACCACTAAAACTATTTTGCGACTGACATTTGAGTGAGTCTAGTGCTGAGGACCAGCTGCCAGCCAATCTCAGTTCCTTCTCTAGTGCCACATGCTCACTGTGTTAACCCACTTTGTACATATGTGCAGTGCCTAGTAAAGCACAGCTGGCTGCATGCTAGCAACACTGACCCCCGCCCAGACCATACTGAACTCTATCAATCACAAAGTAATTTTAATTGGACTGTTATTTGCAATGTCAATAATTTTCTTGATTATTTTATGATACAAAGAAACATATGTAAAGGGAAGGCCACTACTTTCAAAAGGGAAGACATTTCACAAAAACAGTAATATCAAACAAGTACTCAGTGCAGTGATGATAGGACTGACCAACCTGTACAGCGTAGTAAGTTGACATTAATGCAATACAAAAACCAAAATGACAAATAAAGAACATAGGTCATAGTCGGCATAATATACTTACTGGTCTTACTGGGGAACATCTCTCAATCAACTCAAAAACACGGCGCACTGACCCATTGAATTGCCCAAGTTCTATCAGCTTTTCTATTCCACAAATGGTTTCATTCAAATGGCACGAAATAAGGCCTGTGTGATTACTTGAAGAACACTGCTCTGTAAAAATAAACTTTATATCCCAAGTCTGAATGTGATGAATAAAGGTGGTAAAAAAATAAAAATGACACACACACACACACACACACACACACACACACACACAAAGTGCATAAAATGCAATTCTCAACCAGTGACAGGTTATGTAAGAAACAAATGCATGATAACAACAAAAATAATAAACATATGGTATTATTACATAGTATCAAGAAGCCTTTTTTTTCTGGAATAAGTTTAATGATAAATTCATTGTTTCCAGCAAAGTAAACGAGAAAAAATATAACTACAAGCACTCAGAAGTGTTCCTTTACTGTTTCACCTTCAAAAACACACACCCATGCCTGCAGGAATGGAACTACAGATACCACATATCACATAATATATATGGTTTAACTGATGATACAAACCAACATGATTTATTCATCACTAGTTTCTTAATTTCACTCATCATAAACAATTCTTTTTCAAGGGCCTGCAACTATGTCAATAATGATTCTGCTAATAAAACACTTAACCAGTTTCATTTCTTCACACATCTTCAGAATCAATGGAAATAAATTCCTGAAACACATCATTCTATGCATGAAAAACGTAATTGATGTGTGTTCTATTATTTATATTATGATTATTAAGCATTAGTTTATCAACATACATTACAGATATTCCACAAGACACTGTAAAGTGTATTTATTGCATACTATTCTTAGTTGGTGCACTTTACTTTAGGGAATGAACAAGGGGAAAATTACCATCAGTATGCCCAAATACACTAATATGTACCTTAACCTCTATTATCTTATTATTGTGTTCGTACGTAAACTGTATTATATTGGCTGCAGAACTTTTTTATAAACGTTAATGAAGACTGATCATATAAACTCACACAACAGTATTTCATTAGAAAATCTCTCTCTCTTCCCATGACTTCTTGTTAACATCCTCAAGTATTTTTTAATTCTTTATTTTCAAATGGCATTTGCAATCCTATTAGTTACATCTCTGAGTTAGTATGGCTCTTCCTTCAGACTGATTTCTACAGATTCGAAGTATTAAAGCACCACACAAAAGTTAAGGGGTTTTGTAAGAACATGTTGCACTAATGTCTTGCATGAGCTGTGGGAAACCAAGTGTCAATGTTCACTTACTACATGTTCAAAATAGCACATGGTAGCAAGAGAGCATGGGATTCCTCCATTCCCTCCTTTCCTATACAATACTGTGTGCATGAGTGTTATCATTTGTGTAGTTAGAGATTAGGAAACAACAATTTAAAAGAAGGATACTAATTAAAATACTGTAAATTGTTGCTTAAATTGCCCCAAAATGCATAAAAACACTGTAAATGTGAAATGTGAAATACAGTAGTAAAAACATTGTAGATCATCTAAGCTAACAGTTCAAAAGTGTAACAAATGTTCCACTCATAAATTACAGAAGCTGTACCAATGGCCATAATAATTGTATAGGGTGATCCCTAGTCGTCGTCGTCCCCCCCCCCCCCGTCCCCCCTCCTTTTTGTCAATGTATTTAGGAAATTTGTCTTTATCATGGAAAAAATTGGTATTAAAATAGAACCCTCAGCTGGGGAAAATATTTGAGAGTTGGTGTTGCTCAAGTGTGTTTCTCGAGTAAGCAGTCGGGGCACCAGTGGTGAAAAGGAGAGTGTTCTGAATGCTGTGCACGCTGTGTGATAAAAGCAATACCATTACAGATAGTGAACACAGTCTGCAGTAGACATTTGCTGCAAGCAGTCCGTGACTGAAGCTGCAAGAGGTGTAAACTGTTGTAAGCCGAATGTGTAACCATAGCTGGTGACAGCAAGCCTCTGATTCCATATTAGGAAAAACTTCTTAATTCTAAACAGAACTACAGTAATATTCCATTTCCATTTTAAGGAATTGAACTTTCATGTGGAGTTTATGAAAGACCAGAGAGACTAGTAGGTTTACTGCCTCATAAGTTTCAATATTTGTAAGTTTGTGTGTGTCACCTACAATAAAATTATATGCCACCTACAATAAAACAATATGTGGCAAATGGAGCAGTAGACCTTCAACTTGGGAATGGATGACCAAATCTATCACTGACTAAACTGGATGATGCTCTTCATAACAGTAAAAGTAATGAACAGAATTTTAGTAAACTTTTCAAACCTGAATAGTGCTAGGTGCTGAGAGTAAAATAACAGCTGTATGAGGTTTTACTTTCTGAATGTTTTGATCTGAATAACTTATTTAATACAGAGACTTTTTATTGGAACTTGCATTTAAATTATTTCATTGAAGTATTTTCTTATTACCACATACCATCATTACGAAAGGATTTTCAGCTGGTGAAAGCAGAGATGTCCAACTGTAATGAAGATCACAGCTAACTCTTTTTAGACTGTTTTTGTTTACCTAGATGAGGTACCTGCTGGTTATTGTTGTGTAGATGAATTAAAGACAGTTTTTAGCCTTTACAACATATTTTCATCCAGTTAAACAAAATGTAATGTCCAGAAGTTATGCTATGCATCTGCATTTCTCTACCACCCCACACGGGGACCCCAATGCAGATTCTGTCATTGCCTAGAAATTTTGCACTCAAATTGAAATCATCTACACACGCCCCTTACAACAGATTTTTTGGAGATTCCACTTCACACAGGTGCAAAGCACTAACCACAGACAGTCTACATGACTGTGTCTACTGGCTTGTCACTAATCCCATTAACCTGCATTTAACATGAGGGCAACAGTCACTGCAAAATATTCCATTGTCTTTTAGCAGTTCCTATATGTTCCTGTACGCGACGAAATTGTCACTGAACTGTCATTGTGCCAATTACTCTGACAGATTATTCATACTAAGGTGGCCAAAAGTCGTGACCCCCATTGTTGATCATTTCAAAGATGCTAACCAACAAGCTAACAGTCTGTATGGCCTCCTCTATCCTAGTATTACAGCATTTAATCTTAATTGCAACACAAGCATTTGTCGCTATTGTTCCTCCATCACACTATGTTAAAAGTTATTTAGTGTACAAGTAACACACTTACGCTCCCAACAGATGTTTAGTGTGGTTTAGTTCAGGATCTGAGCTAACCACTCAAATTTCACAATTTCTTCAAATCTAGGTGGTAATCTGAGTTCAACATAGGAACAACACCCTGAGACTACCACACATCTTAAGAATTTCATTATCATCTTAACACTATGCCAAATATCATTTAGGAAATCAAAAGACACCACCTCATTCATTGTAACTTGTCGCTCCATACAACATCTCCATGTTCCACAGTAAAATAAAATATTGCTTGGTACCTTGAGAGATGTAACTCCTGTATTTTCTATAACGGAGCACCTGAACTTTGGTCCCCAACAATCTTCTCCTGCACTGAGCTCATTCTGACAGAAATCACGCACATAACGCATCATGCTTAAATTTGTATTCCATCAGTTAAATAATGTTACACAGAGCTGGTACAATGGCTTTTTGCCACATAGTGTACACTTGACAACACAAAGTGGTGGCAGCTGAAATATGAATTGTCCACCATGTTAAACAGGAGCCAATCACGTTACAGTATCTACATTATTGCCCAGAAAAGTAAACTTTGTTAGTGTAATTGTGGGAGTTGAGACTTACTCGCACTCAGCACAAACCATCTAAAAACACGAGAAAATTCACCACATGTCATTCATTGGACTCCAGACATGGAAAACGCACTTGAATTCGTGAGGTATTGCCAAGGGAAGAACAAGAGTAAGAAATATCTGAATATTGCAGCAATTAATACAGTGGCTTCATAGTTCAGTGGCATACTCACCAGACATTAAGCAAATGCACAACACAATTATTTGGACTGAATTGCACTTTTGGCAACATTTTTCGTTTACACATTACTGAAGATAAATTTCTTTGACAAGATCGCTAACAATAGCCCTTACTCTCAATATCCAGCTTTGGTATTCAGTTATCATCTTCAGATCTTGACAGACTGGTTGCTGTATATGTTCTAAAATAGCAGTAAAAGTATGCTCTGTCATGAATTGGCATGTATGTAACAAATTGGAAGACTGATGCATCGGCATGTCAAAATTAAAACTACAGTAGAACTTCAATTTTACATTCTCTGATTTTACAATTTTTATGTTTCTACACTATAAATTTGTAGCCCCTGTGAAAAACCCACAAGATCAGAGCTAAAAATTCCCCAATTTTATGTTTCATCCTAGTAGGGTTTACCTCAATTCTAAGTTCTTACTCGACATCTCACTTGACTTCATCCCATTTTCTTCTTACTGACATCTGATGTGACTGAATGAGTTACAAATGGCACAAAAGACAGATGGTTCACCACACAGGTGGCGGCAGAGTTAAGGGAATATTTTAGGCCGTTGTGGAGATGGAAGACATAAGAGAAGAAGTGCTGACATAATCAATGATCAGTGTTGCCAACGCAACTTGCAATGTTTAGCTTCACCACCCAATTATGATAAAACTGCTGCTATGTTGCAGCGGTACTGGAAAAACAACCATGAAGTGTTCCGGACCGAGCCAACACACGACGAAGGGGCCCAGGCACACCCTTTTCTTGCGCCAATTATAACTCTACCTCATCTTTTTGCATGGACTTCCAATGTACAGTATTCAGCAATAATGTCAATCATCAACCTTTTAAATTGGAGCACTGAGTCTTGAAGAATATGTTCAATCATAATTGAGGAAACAACGCCCATTTCCGTCTAGTTAGCTCATATTGGCTGACAACATGTTAAGTCACACAATAGCTAGTGCAGTCACCACACCACATTAAAACACATAAAATGAGTTCACCTACTGGATGTGTGGAGAGGAAGAGTGGCTATTCAGTGACAGAGGTGCAGGTTGGGTGAAAGAATTTTGTGAAATGCTGAAAATATACTTTTTGTGCAGTTGATGTACCATGAAAGAGATGTCTCACAGATATAGAACAAGGGTTTTGTGATAGCACATTTTAAAGACTTTCATGTCCAAAATCTGACATGATACAACTACAGCAACCACATACACTACTCATGTATATACTTTGCACTGCACACACCATACACTTCAGATCATAAAGATTGGCAGCAGTGATAAGAGGGCACGAAGCAAAACTGTACCATCTGAGCTTTCTTTCAAATTTAAATTTTACACAGTCTACAGAAATTCACTGAGGTGACTTCTAATAAGTTTGTAACGTCAACTGGGCAAGTAAACTCATTTTTTCACGTCTCTATTCCTCTCATAAAGCCTAAAATAACACTTTAAGGGTGGTGAGCCTATGAACTGCGAGTTTGCGAGTTGTAAGAAATGCATTGAACAATAGCAGCAATGGTGACAAAGTATGTCATTAAGCAATGTTTAATTCAACATACTCATCAATTTTTGCTTTTTCTGAATGAGCACAAAGGATCTCTCAAAAATGCTTGTTTGGAACATAAAGTTTGTGATTGTAGGATGCTGGAAAACAGCTCAATTATCTTGTATCCAGATACCAAATTCAATTTTTTAATTAGTTTATACTTGGTGTTACAAATCTGTGATTTTTTAAGAACCGATGAAATTTATTAGCACAAATTATTGTATAAACAATTAATTGTACATTTAATTTCCTTCACTAAGACAGATTTTATATAAAGTATTGGAGAGGATTGTGATTTTTAATCATATATGCCAATTACATGGGCTTTTGCTCATATTCTGAGGGTTTTAACATTTTCCTTGATTTTGCATTTTTTAAGTCTGGACCATAAGAAAACGTAAAATAAGGGTTTCACTGTATGTACTCAGCTATTTGCCACATGCAGCTGTCTAGTCACTCACAACAGAGTACATCATTGCAGCCAGGGTGCAGTTAGACTGTTTTATTGTGTTAATTTGTTTAACACAAAATTAACAGAATGAAGAGTTCATGGTTCTTAATATGATTTCTTTGGGCCTCAAAAGAGCACAGCATGTGGTGTCTTTACCACTTAACATTCTACACAATCAACTGAGCTGAGGTCTGGTCTGCAAACCACTCCTGCACCACAGATGAGTGGTGTATTGAAAATTGATCAAGTTTGAAACAGACTAATCTCTCAAGATATAGTTGTCACATTGATGGGATCATAACACTACACATTATGTGAATATACTGGGCAGCATCAAGTCTATCCAGTCAAGCATCCTAAGTCCACAGAACAAATCAAGTACCAAACTGTCATAGATACAAGGTTACTTTGAGACCCGCAGCTATATTTGGTGCTGAAGCCAGCAATATGCGGCCTGTATACCGTACTGGACTATCATTCCCTGTGGAAAGATTGGTTCACTGGCCTCAGCAAATGTTAACTGGTAGAGTTTATGACCATTACAGAGCTTCCTCTTAAAGTTTATTTCTCCATTCAGCCTCCTGAAGCTGACATCAAATTATATCAACTAAAACAGAAAACGCAATAGTATGTTTCAACTGCATTTCATTTAAAAAGGATTTTGCCGTGATAAGTTTACAAGTTCATTATCCTGAACTCATGTAGTCACATTCCATTGCCTTATCCCCATAAATCTTCCAGTTTCTCCAGTACCATAACATTTTATCAATGATCATGCACTGCAACTAGTCTGTGCCACATTGCATACCTGGCAAAGTGTGGCTTGCAAGCCATTCTCCTCCAGTGAGTGCTATCCCTTCTAACTTGACTTGTGCGGTGATGTCACGGCCCCGACGTGAAGCCAGATGTCGTCTGATAATGATATCCAGTTCTACCCACTTAAAATCTTTCAAATGACTATGACACTCACTGAAGGCTTCACCAATAATAGAAGTAAATCTTTTTCATAGTCTTGTTTCAGTTCACAGTAACAAGGTAAATATGGTAACACCAGGGAACTTTGAACTGATCTTCAGATTCTGTACTTTCTGATTTTACTTCTCTATTCAAGAACTTGAAAAATTATATTCTAAGTGGAAAAAAAAAACTGCAATCAAGCAACGTATTTTGAAATGAAGAAGTCTGTCTGTATCTGCATTAACTTCCTCCAAAAATTGTTTAAATATTTGATGAGACAGAGATCAATTTCCTCAGCACATTGTATTTGTAATTTTAATTACATCTTTCATTGCAGAAAGCAGTCTTAACTTTTCTAATGAATAATGCAACGGAAAATTAAACTATTCCATATTTTCTTAATCAACCAACGAAACCATTTTTGCTACCGACTACAGCTCATGCACAATCGGTAAAAACAGCAGAGCATTTTTTAAAACCACAGTTTTGTCAGTACACTTTTTAACTGCATTAAAAATCAAAATGTGCTATTTATGTACAGAAAAGTCATCCTTTAATAAGCCAAAAAGTTAATTGTTGACTAAGATCTGTCCAATCAGTACTCTCATCCACACACAAAAAATAATACCAAAAGTTTGCAATTAAATTATTGTTTGTTTTTCATGTCATGTACCATAACATGAATTCACAGTGCTACTTAGCAAAGCAGTCATTTTAAAATGTATGGCAGCATCATCTAAACGAAACGCTTTTGCGAATTCTATTGCATATTATTTTATGAGTTAGCTATTGCTGATCCATTTCTGAGCTTTACCTCTTTTCTTTATGATCTGATGGTCCAGGCAACTTCATCGTGAGAGCAATGACTATGTATTGCTTCATGGAGCGAAGAGAAATGTCAACTTAAGCATTTTTTACATATTAAACATTGATGTTTCTCATGGTAATTGTGTAAAAAAAGTACTTAATCTCCCACTCCTCATGCAAAATGTGCTTTTCAGTATTCTCTTTCTTCAACATTCTTAAGAAGCATAAAAAAAGCAGCCACAAAACTAACCAGAATCAAAACTAGAATTATAGCAATGTGCATGCATGTCCAAAGGAAGATTGCATCATAATTTGGAATAACACAGGCACTTAAATGTTATATAAAGGGATTAAGTCAAAAGGCCTCAGTTTTCAAAAAAATATAGGTCAATGGTAGTCAACTTTGAGCATTTGACCACTTTAAACTGGAGAATTGATATAGCAGTTAGAGCAATAACTTTCTGACCATTGCTTGGGCTCAGATCCTCACAGTTACACTTTTATATTTTTTCGTGAGGCCAATTAAAAGTACTCAATGATACTGAAGATTAACTTTACTTTGTGCAATAATTACAGGATCTTAATATAATAATATAGGTAAGAACAATACAATATAGTGTTATAGATAACTATAATAAATTGTTGCTATTATCATTTTGACAGTCTTTTACCATTTACTAATTACGCACCGATATGTTTTCATAAATAAAACACAAGATTCTTTTCCAGCAACTATTAAGTAAATGAAATGTGACACACCAAAGTGCATTTATTGAATACGCATAGTGCAAAAGATTTGTGTGTTCTGAATGCCTGAGAGGCAGAACATTGTGGAAGCTGGGGTCCACCATCACCAGTGGGGGCAGGAACTCATCCAGTTGCAAGTATGCAAAGGGGGCCAGCAGTACAAATCCCATGGGGTCCACATCATAGTCATGGGAGCTATGCCTGCCAGCGCCCTACTCTGCAGCCAAAGACAGGATGGCAAAAGGGCGTGGTGGGAGGATGGCAGTGGGTGAGTACACTGTCACATTTGGGAGACACACACTAGAGCATTGGTATGAGTAACCTGTTGCCCAGCTGGCTTGGAGATGGGGGCTTGGAGTCCATTAGGTCACAGACACAACTGACTAGAACAACAGGGGTCAGGTGCTTCCGGTCAAGATCCACTACAACAAATGCCAACCTCTGTCACTCATCACTACACCAGGCAACCACCGCAGCTGCTGGCAGAAAGACTGGGGCCCAACGGCAGCCCCTGAGGAAAACACAGGGGGCCACAACAGTTCGTGGCATGTGACTCGGGATACAACAAATCCAAAAGATCCCGCAGCTGGCACCGAAGCAAACATTCTGTTTAACTGTGTCTGTTAACCAGCATCACCCAGCACATGGCAAGAAAACTAGTAAGGCATCCTTGCGGGCAAGGCAGTCTGACTACTCCATTTGAGTTCTGAACATTCACACAAATCGTTCACCTCCAAATTAGAAGCCAGGTGAAACAGAGCAGCAATCAAATACTACAAACTTACGCAACACGAGTTGCTAATAATGATTGAAAATGAGGGTCAGAGGAGAGCTCTTGAAGGCAAAAATTACTGAAAATGTGCGAACAGTTGCTGTCACTGCCATGGAGAACAGCTGAGAACACATCATCCACCAACAACTGCATGCTCCCAAACAAAGGGCACACAAAGTTGATGTGCACCCTGTCCCAAGGGTGTTCCAGAACTGGCCTAGGGAAAAACTGACATGGTGAAGCAGCCTGTTCCTCTACAGTGGCTGTGCAAGCCCGGACAAGATGTTCAATTTTGCAATCAATTGCTGACCAGTAAATGTGACGCTGCCCCAAAGCCTTCATAATAGGTATACCATAATGTGATGCATGCAGCAACTGGAGTATGCGAGGACACATCAGATGACCAACCACTCAACAGTTTTGCTCGTCCGTGGAAAGTGTGAGGACCCTTTAGACAATAGTGAGCCGAAACTGCAAGGAAAAACTGTATGCCACTCCAAATCTGCTTCTGAAGCAGCACACTCAGGACATCATGTCTGGACAGCTGAAATGATTTTTCTGGAAAAGCGGGTTGGGAGCCATGGCAGTCATGACATCCTGCACAATCAAAGTTAAATCAAACAACATCTGCTGCAATGTATCATCCAATGTAAAAACAAGAGCCTCCTGTTAACCAAATCCCATATTAGGACCTGACGACAAACACGATAACGCATCGGCATTGGCATGTTGAGTGGTGGAGTGGTAATGAATGCCACAACAATGCCGAAAATGATAGCTCACAACTGCTATTCCATCTGTGAGCAGTTATGGCAGTTATGTTGTGCCGCAGAGTCTTCAATGTGTAAACAATGAAGCTGCTTGGTGCCATATGGGTTATGATGCAGCAGAACTGCACCAATGCCATAATAGGATACATCATCAGCCAGGTTTAATGGTTTACCCAATGTAAAGGAAGTCAAACAAGGAGTGGAGCACAAACACTCCTTGAGGGACTTAAAAAGGCCTTTGACAGTCGAAATATCACAGGAAATCATCATGAGGCGAAATCATCATGAGGATGGCAGATGTGCGAGGCCTGGGGAATGTAAGTAGCATGATAAGAAACCTTGCCTAAAAAGGACAGGAGCTTTTTTAGTTCTTGGCTGCCAGGATGTTGATGGTGCCTTTTACATGCTTATCTGTAGGGATGGGGCCACTTTTGCTAAGCAAACGTACCAAAAAATGCACCTTTGGAGAAAAAACTACATTTTTTGCAGTTTGCAATGAATGTCATTCACCAGAAGCCATTGGAAAACAGCCTGCAGATTTCATAGTTATTCTTCTTGCGTGGTGCCCATGAGTCAGATGTCACTGAGGTAGTTTACACAACAGGGGACGTCCTTAATCAACTCATCCAAATATCGTTGATAAATTCCTGGTGCAGAAAAAATTATAAAAGACAATCAATTAAACTAGCAAAGCCCAAAGGGAGTGTTGAGCACAAAGAAATTCTGAGAAGTGGTGACCAATGCCAAATGTAGGTATGTGTGATACAAGACAACATTTTATAAATACAGACCTTCTGACAACTTTGCCAACTCCTCCAGCTGTGGCACTGTATACAAGGTACACCACTGACTCAATGAAATAGGAGAAATGATGCTGAGGTCCTGCCAATGCTGTAACTCAGCACTGACCTTGTCGCAAATGGCAAAGGGATTGGGTCGAGGGTGACAAAATTTAGGTATTTGACAGCTTAAAGGAGATACGTCTCAAAACTTTTTGCCTGACCCAAGCTAGTCTCACACAGCTGGTCATACAAACTCAGTAAAAAGTTCAAATCTTGAAAAGGGACTAACAGAGACACTAAATGAAATTTGTTAACTATCTGGGAGCCGAAAACAGAAAAGATGTCCAACATAAAAGTATTTAGCACCAATACTGAATTAAACACTAACAACTTTAAGCTGCTGTTCCACATTATTATAACTTGCTGAGAGAGAACTGTCCCCTCAAACAGACACACTGTTTATAATACGACAAATTGATCTACTGTTCACTGCAACACAGGGCGGCACATAATCCTGAATATATTAATGTTAATTAGACTGATCATTGCTCTAACGTATACCTAAAACTCAGTCACCCTTCAAGAACTAACATTAGCACAATACAAAAACAAGGGGGGGGGGAGGGGGGGGGGGCTCTAATGACTGTACCATAGCCCACCAACTGTCACACACTGTTACCAAATGGCCTACTTTGCAACATACACACAAGGTACATACATGTGGGCAATCCTGTGGAAAGAGCACCAAATTACAACTGGGGCAGCTGCTGACTTGCCCACTGAACACAAATAAGTGCAGTAAGGGAGCAACACCAAGAACCCAAAAAATGATGTGAGCAGGGGATTAAGACACTATGATTGACTTACACCCACCACATAAGGGGATTAAAGGGAGCACTACTTTGATGTCACTGCACATGAATCTTCAATGGTGCCACCACCCAGCAGCTCAGCAAAGGGCCAGGGCCACCTGGCTCGCCCTACAGGGCAATGGGGGCTTTTTGGCATGGATATATTGCTTTGCCACCTGACAACTGATAGACAGTATGTCATTTTCTGCTGCATTAAGTTTATCTGATTCTGCAGTCTTAGTAAAATTGGCTAAAGAAGAGTCTGACAAAGCCAATGACCTAGTTTAGATGTCACAGTTGGAAGTTAATCAGATGATCAGGTCCATAATTAGCAAATCCACATATGAGGTAACAAGCCGGGGACAAACTAATCGACCCCTTGCACAAAAAATCTTGCAGATTAGAGATCCACGCGTGTTCAGCTGTAACCATACCATCATTACACGGCTATGACGACCAAAATACTGCTTTAGCAACTGACAAAGTGTTACAAAATCCAAACACTGTGTAAAGATGAGCACGGAGAAAAAGAGAAACAATGCAATGAACACAAATGACTAAAAAACTTGGTACAAGGAACCCGGAGCATGGCACAAAGTGACAACCAGGTTTGAGCATGCTGATTTCAGGGTAAAAATTGCTGGTCTAAGCCTATTGTCATCAGGAAGTAAACACCTGGGTCAGTGGCTCTTCCCATACCCTGCTTTGCGCTCACCCTCTGTGAAAGCATTTTGCACTATCCTGCTGTGGTACCCACAGAAGCTCATCTTCATTCATCTCAATATTCACTAGTGGGGATGCTAAAGTATAGATCTATAATACAGACAGGATCATTTCTGTATAATATTTCAAGTAATAATTCCTCTTGCCTATGCAATAAATATAATGTGGAAAAATGGCACATTGTATTTCATTCCATATCAGACTGATTCTGGCTCTAGCTGCGATTTTCCTCCACCACTTTTTGTACTGTGAAGTGTATATACTGAGAATACAAGTTGCCCCATCACATGTTCTTGAGGCACACACAATTTTAATTTTCTTGTTGTGTAAATGCTCACCATCTACAGCAATGCATTGCTTTCACTAACTGTGAATCCCAATCAAACACAATCCTCCTAGAACCACTTTCTTATGATAGGATGATGTGCCACGTTCTGATGTCTGCAGTACTTTCAGAACTCAAATCACAGTGTCGTGGTGTATAAAATTACATTTTTTACAGAAATAGATAGTTTTAAACACTTTTAACTGCAAAATTTTCATTTTACCTATGTGACCAAACAAACCATCCATAATTGAAAGAACCATGTCCCATGCAGGGTCTTGCATTGAATAACCACATTCCTTCACAAGCATTTGTATGCTCAGCATCATCTCATACATCACAATAGGATGATTGCAGTTTACAACCTGGAATGAAAGAAACAACACATATGACATATTTTATAAATCAACTAATCATCAATAAAATCAATGACTGGTTTTATGGAAGAGAAATAATCTTGTAAATGACATCTGAAACAAGTTAAAATTAATTAAATCCATAATACCCCTAGCCTCAGTCAAAATTCTGAGAGACTGTCTTCATCTTAACTATCTAGCCATGCCTGGTTGGATTTTTTTCCTGTAATCAAGCACTCTTTTTGTGTGTTATGGTTACGTTATTATCCAACTGTCATCAATGGAATATTTGTTCTTTGCACTACCTCTCCACAACGAACAACATCCCTCCTGTCCAAAACTACAAACATCCTTTCATACATACGAGCTTTGACATCTGTCTCAATAGATAATGCCACAAAATCAAAGTAAACATCGCCTTCAACCAAAGATACGAACAAAGCATCCAACACACACACACACACACACACACACACACACACACACATACACACACACACACACAGATAGGGCCTCCTTGTCAAACCCTGATTATGCTAATGATGAATATAAACATGCATACTGTTGACAAGTTTAACTGAACAGCAGATATTTTTGTCCCACGTCTGAGTAGCTTTTCACAAGTCTGAGTAGTAAGTTGTGTTTGGATACTTTGTCTCTTGTGATCTCTTTTTGCAGTAATCAACTTTGGATGTCTTACTGTTCATCAAGATTGGCATCTAAGTGTTTTTCTCATCGCCTGTTCTACAAGGAAATTGACAAGATTGATTGATTGGTTTGTTGGAGAGTGAACAGAATAAACAGTGAGTTCGTCAGTCCCTCGGTCAAGAGAGAGATCGTCTGGAGATAGTTGTCACTCAGAAATTTAAATGAATTACACAGGAAAGATATGGGAGGGTTTATAAAAATGGATGGTGCTAAACTCCCTAATAAGGACGCTACAAATGCTATATGAAGGCTCCATAATTTGTGTACCAGTGATTAATGGCATATCAGAGTGGTTCAGGGCAGACAGAGGAGTGCAACAGGGTAGTGCATTTTCCCCATTACTTTTTATTGCACTCCTGGATGTGATTGTAAAGGAAATCAAGGAGATAGGAAATGGTGATCTCAATGCTTTAGTCGTTGCTGATGATGGAGCTACCTGGGGAGAAACAGGCCTTTAAAAGCACAGGGAAGATAAGATGAAAGAAACTCCACATTTAAAGAGTACCAGTGACAGTGAGCAAGAGCAAAACTATAGCAATGATTATAAACATGACCTCTGCCCAGGGTAACCTGATGCTAGACAGAAAGAAAATTCAATGTTTGGGAGCTTTCAATTATTTGTGAAGTAGATTATCAAGAAATGAAACTGCCAAAATAAAAGTACAAAACAGAGTAAGAAAGGGATCTAATTTTTTCATTAAGCCTGGAACCTTGTGTGAAACAAGGGAATTCCTGGGAGAGCCAAAAAGACCATGTTTAAAACATTTCCCTCGCTGATTATAACATACAGCTTGGAGCCCTGTGTAATTAACAATACAATTTAAGGGGATAGATAAAAAAAAAATCTGCTCACCAAGCAGCAGTAGGAGAAAACACATATAAAAGGTATTAAACTTTGCAAGCTTTTGGTGACAGTGGCTCCTTGTTCTGACAGAAGGGTTGAAGGGGAAGGCAGAGGGGTGAAGGAAAAAGACTGGTGAGGTTTAGGAAAAGCGGCAGAGTTCAGAAACATCAACCGGAACCCCAGATGAGATTTGAAAACCTGATAGCTTAAAGGTGCAGATAGGGTAATACGCAATAAAGAGATTACTGTCAAAACTTAGTGCACGAGTTAATAAGAGTGAAAAGCTAATTGCACTGTATGTGATAGAGGTGGGACGAGGCGGTGAAAAATAGACACGTCAGAAAATGAAAGATACAGAAAACTAAAAAGGTAGTGAAGAAAGGAAAGTTACTATGAAGAAATGCTGACACCAAAGAAATTAACACAAATTAAGGTCAGGGGGATGGTGAGAACAAAGGATGTGTCATAGCACCTGTACACACCAGTGGAGTTCTGAGAAACTGAGGTCTGGGAGGAGAATCCAGATGGCATGTGTGGAAAACATGTACTAAGGTCATGCCCTACAACAGGACATCGTGTGTTGCCAGCATACGCCCTCTACCTATGCCCATTCATTCTAACTGATAGCTCAGTGGCAGTCATGCCAATATTAAAGGTCGAATAGTGTTTACATAACAGCTGGTATATGACATGAAATTTCACAGGTCCTTTGTTATAGTATGTTTTACCAGTTACAAGGCTGGTATAAGTAGTGGCAAGAGGGTGCATACGGCAAGTCTTGCAGCAGGGACAGTCACAGGTGTAGGAGCCATAGGATAGAGAGATGGATGGAGAAGGAGTATAGGTTCTGGTAAGGATATTGCAGAGATCGGGAGAGTGACAAACAGCTATTCTAGATCTGGAGGGAAAAGTGTCAGACTGAATGGATCTCATTTCAGGGCATGATTTTAGGAAGTGAGAGCCTTGTCAAAGTAGCTAATGAATACATTCAAGGCCAGAATAATACAAAGTGACAAGTGGTGTACTCCTAAGTTGTTTTCTGGAGGGGTCAGCAGTATCAGGAATGGATGTGATGGCTTACGGTTCTGGGTGACTTTTCCAAAATCTACCCCTTTACGTAAACCTCACCAGACCTTTTCCTTCATCTCTCTTCCTTCACCTTAACCCCTTCTGCCACAAGGAGCCACTGGCTCCAAAAGCTGCAGACTTTAGTACCTTTTGTATGTCTGTCCTCCTGCAGCCACTAGGTGAGTGGATTTTTTATCTACCCACTTACATCATATTTTCAAAACTTGATTATTTTCACTGATTTGCATAATTAATTATGCTAATTTGAGTAAGCTACAAGCATGTGATATGAAGTTTCTGTGTTCAGCTTTGCAGAAGACTAAAGGAGATAAAACTAGGAATTAATACATCAGAAGAAAGACACAAGTGGATGTGTCAAGGACTGAGAGGCTCATTACTGCATGGCTCAAGTGATTTGAACATGTGAAGATGATGAAGGATAACTGCATGCCCAAGAAGTACTGCAGGGGAAAAGACCAATAGGACAACCCAGAAAAAGATGACTGGATCAGATTACGAAAGGAGGAAAAAAACTGGGAAACAGTATCAAGATAAGTGGCATATCAAGATAGAGCAAAATGAAATCAAATTGTTTATAAACATCCTACCCAGCCTGCTAGAATGATATGAAGAAATATGATGAGGATGAAGATGATGAAAGGCATACAATTCAGTCTGGAACACAAGTCAGTGAGATGACAAGGACTTCCCCTGGACTTGTCTGTAGTGTGAGAAACCTCATCTTCATCTGACCCTTGTCACGCTAATTAAGGGCTAAAACAGTAACAGAATAAAGCATGTCTTCTGGCTGGAAAGACTCCTAATAGTAAAAGAGAGGTTAAAACAAAAAGAACATCAACTGGACTGATAGTAATAAAACAAGGCGAGAGAAATAAGCAGATCAGTATGTGGGTGAGGACAAGTGAGTGTCCCACAAGGCTCTGCATGCAATGGGGGCCATTCCTCCCGAAGCTGTTCAAATCTCTGATCCATTAAAGTTAAGGTATTAAAGATGAGAGCAGCAACTAATATCTTGGAAGAAGTATAAAGACCCTGTCCAATTAACCTTTCATCACCAGTTAGTATCAAGGATAAGGAATCTTTTTGGTCTTGCCTTCATCAGAGCAGCAAAAAAAGCAATTAAAACAGAGTAACAGAGGGATTACCCAGGCAACTGGCAGAGGTGATAGGGTAGAATGTCACCTGCACACAGCATGAGGAAGGAGACAACTCGATCCCAATCATCCTACCCCTGCCCCAAAATTAATTAAAATGTTGCATCTGTGAATAAAAAACACATTCTTGGAGAAGACAAAGAAACCATTCAAATATCCATACGTCATACACAAACATTAAAGGCAAGAAATCTCGAAGATCATACTTAGCTTGTAAAGCCAGAACAAGGAGGCATTTCAAGAGGACAAACTACTTTCCGCAAGGTTTCGTAACTACGTGGGGAAGCTAATTACATAATATAAAAGTACATGTTAATCTATAATGCCCAATGTGGAGTTGACATAGGCTGATAGGCTCCTTCTGGGAGGAGTAGAACATGGAGAGCCATGCAGTAACAGTTTCCGTAATAGTGCAGAGTTCATTAGAGGGGGGCAGAAGCCTACCACTTGATGATCCATCCCAAGTGAGGAGTGGTCTTATTTGCACCTGTAAATCTGCATCTTGGATTATCAAATCAAATGTTATGTTATTAATCACTTCTCTAGCAAATAGTCGGCAAGGTCATTCCCTGGGATACCCTGAGAAGACAACTGAGCAAGCAGTATTAGTAAGGTCACAGAGAAGGTCCAGAATAGCAGATATAACAAGGTGACAAGAGTTACAATGATCAACAGACTGGAGCCTGCTCATTGAATTGTTACAAACTAACACACAGTCAACAGAAGCCTGTTTAATAACATGTAAGGTTCTGTTAATGGCTCTCGGGTCTGCCATAAAAACCCTACATATTCCTAGCAACAAATAATGTTCCTGACTGGTGCAAGATGTAAAGCATATCCTGTCTTATCCACAGATTTAAAGGAATCAGTGTAAATGGTGGTTGCACCTTGATAGTCCTGAAGAACAAGACAGATGCTGAAAGGTGGTGGGAGCAACTCAAACTTTAGGCCCTTGAAATACATAGGTCCTAATTCATGGCCTGGGGACTAAGCTCAGGAAAACATAGGGATCATATTCTAACGGGGTCAGGCGGAGGTCCTGCCAGAGAGCCCTTAGGAGCATTTCAGCTGGTAATCTTACATTTCAACTGGTAATCTTACATTTCAACTGGTAATCCTACATTTCAACTGGTAATCCTACATTTCAACTGGTAATCCTACATTTCAACTGGTAATCCTACATTTCAACTGGTAATCCTACATTTCAACTGGTAATCCTACATTTCAACTGGTAATCCTACATTTCAACTGGTAATCCTACATTTCAACTGGTAATCCTACATTTCAACTGGTAATCCTACATTTCAACTGGTAATCCTACATTTCAACTGGTAATCCTACATTTCAACTGGTAATCCTACATTTCAACTGGTAATCCTACATTTCAACTGGTAATCCTACATTTCAACTGGTAATCCTACATTTCAACTGGTAATCCTACATTTCAACTGGTAATCCTACATTTCAACTGGTAATCCTACATTTCAACTGGTAATCCTACTCAAGGCTTGGTGTCATGTGGTCAATGCACCTTGTATGCAAAAAGATTTGACAAGTTAGTTGATTAGTGGACAGTTGGATGGTAACTATATAATGGAGCAAAAATGGACACCATCAGAACTGAAGAGGTATAAACCCTGCTTCAATAAGGACACTGTTTGTGACACTAGTCTGGAAGGCCCAAGTCCTCAGTCTTACTCCCCAGTAATGGACTGAGCTATGAACCTGCCAACCAACTGCAACAAGTCGAGAGCCTGGTAAATATGGAGGAGAGTACCATGACCCACATTCGAAGAGACAGGGGAGAGGGGGAGGGGGAGGCAAGAAAGCACAGAGTATTAAACATTTGCATGCAGTTAGTCTTTAGTTGACAAATACAGAACAATCATGTCCCAAAAATTGGGACTGTGCCACTGGGTACCGAAGTAAAGTTCTGGATCAGGATGGACAGTGTATAGTGACAGAAATGGACGACTCATTTTCACAGGAGAGAAATGGAAGCTATGGCAAAAAATCCAAGTAGAGGTCCTTTGGACAGCTCCTTGGAGCTGGTGTTCAGCCTAAGTTACCAAATGCAAATGCATAAGGGTGACCGCTGGTCCGACAGAAAACACTATCCCATTCATTGTGGTGAGGAAGAATGCACTCAGTGTACTCATCCCTGTAGGATGTTGTTCTCTTGGACCTGTGGTAAGCTGAGATACGTATTTGAAACAACCCTTACGATAAAAACTAGTGAATCAAAATCAGTAGGGAACCTCAAGGATAAGTAAAGTGTGATGGCACTAAGCAGTGTACTATGCCTTATGTAGTTCAAAAAAGACTACAATGAGAGGTCGGTGTATGGAAAAAGCATGCCTATCTGTTGTTTCCAACCTAATGAGATGGTCAGTCATCAATCATTCTGACTGGAACATAGGAGGATAAAAGCTCCCAGATTCAATAAATCAGCACAATCATGGGACTATCACCTTTCCAAATAGTTCGCAGAACACATTGTTAGGGCTCATCGGTCAGTACCTGCTGCTCAACAATACTATTTCACCACTATGAAGGCAAAATACCTTCTAGTCAAATACAACAGCCTGAGCAAATGCAGTCTGAGTAACACTTAGAAGTTGGAACATCTCATTAAAAAACAAATCAATGTCTGGAGCCATATTACATGATGATTGAAGATCCTGAAGTTGCTTCCAGTCATTGACAGGTTTGTTATATAATTCGGAATGAGAGGGTACAGGATAGCAGACTGTCTTCAACTTGTCTGCTGCAATGAGGTGAAAAAAGTCATGGGGTAGTGAAATGTGCATATACAGATGGAGGTAATATCACACACAAAAGGTGTTAAAGGACAGTGCAATTGTGGAGTTGTCATTTGTACTCCGTTGACTGATGTGAAAAGGGTTTTTGAGGTGATTATGGATGCAAGACAGGAATTAACAGACTTTGAACACAAAATGGACCTCGAGTTACACACATGGGACATTCCATTTTCGAAACTATTAGTAAATTCAATATTATGAGATCAACAGTGTCAAGACTGTGCTGAGAACACCAATTTTCAGGCAATACCTCTCACCACAAACATCGCAGTGGCCAACAGCCTTCGCTTAACAACCAAGAGCAGTAGGGTTTGTGTAGAGTTGTCAGTGTTAACAGAAATGAAACACTGGATGAAATAACTGCAGAAATCACGAACATACAACAAACATATCTGTTAAGACTGTGAGGTGAAATTTGACATCAAGGGGCTACAGCAGCAGATGACTGATGCCAGTGCCTTTGCTAACAGCATATCATCACCTGCAGTGCCTCTCTTGGGATAATGAGCATATTGATTGGAACCTAGAGGACTGGAAAGCTGTGCCCTGGTCATATGAGTCCTGATTTCACATGCTTATAGCTGATTGTAGGGTTCAAGTATGGCACAGACTCCACAAAGCCATGGACCCCAGTTGTCAGCAAGGTGCTGTGCAAGCTGGTGGTGGTTCCGTAACTGTGTGGGCTGTGTTAAAAAAAAGTGGGTTCCATAATGGTCTGCATCTTCTGGTCCAAATGAACCAATCATTAATCGGAAAAGGTTCTGTTCGGCTAATTGGAGATCATTTGCATCCTTTCATGGACTTGAAGTTCCCAAACAACAATGTCATGTCACCTAGCCACAATTGTTCACAATTAGTCTGAAGAACATCCTGGACAATTCAAGTGAATGATTCAGCTACCCAGATCACCCGACATGAATCCCACTGAAAATTTACAGGACATAATTGAGAGGTCTATTTGTGCACAATATACTGAACCAGCAACACTTTCACGATTATGGACAGCTATAGTAGCAGCAAGGCTCAATATTTCAGCAGGGGACTTCTAATGTCTTGTTGAAGCCATGTCAAGTCAAGCTACAGCGCTACATAGGGTAAAAAGAGGTCCAACATGATATTAGGAGGTATTCCATGACTTGTCAACTCAGAGTGTATGTTCGAGAAGTAGCTCAACAAGAAAACATTGATGCTGCTACAAACTGGTCACAAGGTGTTTACTAAGAACAGATATATCAATAGATACACATACCACCACAGAGGAAGGCACATGGGACAGTTACCTCGGCAGCCCCACAGACTACAGAACTTGGTCTACAGCTGGAATTAAGAGGCATACATTCCCCAGGAGGAGATGATGCATTCCTTCTTACTGTGTTTATTAGATAGCATGCCTTTGCATCAGCTGATTAAAAGTGATAAGGGTAGGCTGTGAAGGAAGTCACTCGAGATGTTGCAGGAAGCTTCAGCGTCCCTGAAGAGCTGTTGCAATGACTTTGGTTAACAATGGCATCGGCCGACTGTGGATTGGACTACCAGAAAGAGGGACAGCAGTTCCAGAAGCACGAGTGATAACACAGAAAGAGGTTTCCCACAACATCATCAACACACACTGACAAAGGGACTGAAGGTGATGGCAAAGATATACAACTGTCAGTTGGAACTTTGAAAAGCCCAATGTAGTAAGCTGTCAACTGGATGGTGATAAAAACATTATAGCACCACCGGAAAGTGGTCACTGTCATAAAGATCACTGAGTAATAACCATTATAGTGAAGTCACCAGACTGGGGGAGAGATGATAAGGTCAACAGCTAGAACAGTGCAGTGTCTGGCACGAAAGAAAGTAGAGGTGCACCATCATTGAGCAGACACAGGTCAAGATTGCAAAGAAACTGAGCTATCAGAAGGCCCCTACCAGATGAAGTGGTTTTAACCCTCAGGAGATAATGCATATTGAAATACCCGAATAAGACAAAAAGAGTAGGAAGGAGGAGAGAGTTGTTGGATTAAAATGGTCATCTTAACATAAATGCCCTGCCTGGAGGCAAATAAATGTAACAAGTGGAGACTGATTGGGTTGTTTGCACTCACATTGCTATTGCTTCCAATGTGGTATGGAGGGAAGCACATCACTGACGATATCTGTGTGAACCAATGTGCAGATCTCATCAAGATGCTCTTTCAGTGCGAGTGTGAGTCAAGCAGAATGCACGGTAACCTCAAAGAATTGGAGAACAGTCATTAGTGAAGTGTGTTTTTTGGAGAGCAAGACAGATTGCAGAACAAGAGGAAAGTAATAACAGCAGCAGTAGTAGTAGTAGTAGTAGTAGTAGTAGTAGTAGTACTGCTGGGTGATAGAAATATCCTTTGCAGTTCTTTGTATCATCACACTGAGGGTGTCCCAATTATGCGTGAACGGGCCAGGAAAAAGGGGTCACAACCCAGGGTCATTTTCTGACACTCATGGCAGTGGAACAACATCCACAAACACTGGTTAGAAGTCCAACATTGTGGAGGAATCTGGAGCCTCCAGGATCATCAGGGTAGCCTTCTAGCAAGGTTTCTTCTTTACTCTGTTGAAACTTTTGGGAGTCGAGATCCTTGGTGGACTTATTCACCTTATGTGTAGGAATGGCAGAAGAGCAGGTAAATCCTGGGACCCACAGTTTGCTGCACCTTCAACAACTGGCTGGTAGGGTTGCTGGATGATAGATTTCCAGGGGCAGGGTTCCCAAAAGGAGCCTTGTCACCAGTTGACGCCGAAGTAGGATGCTGCTGTTCTGACCAGATGCAGTGGGTGGTTCCTTAAGATTGTAGCACAGGAACCATGAGAGGTGAGGACCTCTTGCCCCCAAAGGCCAGGTTTATTTGCTTGACAACTTAATGTCTACCTGAAGGGAGTAAAAATACCAGGCAGTGTTAATAGCCTGACATCTATAATGACACAAGTCAGCATCACTGAGTCTGAACACAAAGGATTATATATTTTTTATGAGCTTCGAAGTATGAGAGGCCATCAGGAACTTTCAGTATCTGCATGTTGCATTCCATGATTACAGCAGCACACCTCGAGGATCAGCAAGTGTGGTCATTCCCACAATGGACACCTTCACATGGTGGTAGTGCACATGGTAAATTTTTGTGAAGTAGCTAGCCATAATCTCCATAAATCAGGTCATATGAACACGGGGAAGATATATGCCCACATGGCGTTGGGACATATGGCCTCATCACAGCAGTAAACCATGATTTTGACCACTTCCGGAAGTGAATCCCTCTCAAAAGCAAGGATGAATGCACTAGTGTCAACTTTGTTGTCAGGTGAGGCTCAACATACATGAAGACATTCAAAGTGGATCCCTCATTTATCCAAATTTTCACTTAGTTCTGCTGCAGCACAACAAGTACTATATCATTGCAAGAGATACAGAGATGAGTGAGTGTGCCAGAGGTCATGTTCAGTACTACCAGCATCACGTTATCATAACATGCCTGTGCTTAATACACAAAGGATTGCACCATAATTTAAGAGTGGAAGTAAAAATAAAAATAACTTTCCCAAACTTCATCAGAGTATGCTTAAGTATATTAATGTTAACACTGTACAGTCTCAGAATGATTAAATGAATATGTAAAGCAAAATATATGATCTTAAGAAAAAATAAGTAGTGCTGAATGATAAAATTACAATGCTACAAACTGTTCAGAATATGCAAATATATGTCACGATGAAAAGTTACAAGTCTCACCTTGATCAGAGCAGTATTTTGGTTAAAATTGGTGTTTTTATGAAACATGGAAGATGCCAAATGAAGTAGAAAGCTAAAAATTCATATGTAGCCTCAGTTTCATATAAAAACATTAAATAAGAGACGTCAATAAGCTAGGCTACCTCTTTTAGTTTTCACGTTATTTACTAAAAGCCAAATTTGGAATGAAAATATCCATATCCATGGTGTATTAAGTATCATTTGTATTTGTAACAAAGTTCTAATGACAGTACTCTATTACATTCATGCAATAATACAGCCACACCAAGTTTCAAGACTGTATTGTAAATAACAATTATTACAAGGAATCTTAGAGAGGCAGTTCAGAGGTCATGTTCTTCTGTCAGTTCCATTCTAAAAATTCTAGTCAGCAGAGTTTAAGTCAAGCTAAACCTTTTTCAGTAACTAAAGCAAACTTAACACTATAATTGTTAAATGACAGAACTGTTAATTAATGTGTGTCCAAGAAAGAGGCCATTTAGATATTGACACCTAAGCCTAGGGTGGTGGTTAACAGATGTTGCATTTGGCAGTGCTCTGCATCTCTATTTAAATACAGCCAGAGAGGCAGTAAGAAGACATACTTCCTCTCTGAGGTATCAAACTGTCCACATCAGTCAAACGCTCATGCGGCTGTGCCTCAGATGACATCAGAGCTGGGCAGACTTGAATGCATTTCCGCTAAAAGTATGATGTGAACTCACGAGGACTGTACATGATCCTGGATTGTTTAGATTTCACGGAATTAACTGTTCGGGTGCCGCATGTAATGCTGACAAAACCATGTGGCAAGTGGTGAGATTATTTTCCACTTTTAGAGTGAGCAATTAACTTTTGATGATTAGAAATCAGGGGAATGGACCCTTTTACTTTGAACTTCCTATGGGGGTCACCTCTGAACTGTTAATAGAGCTGTTTCCATGAGGGATGTTATTATTATTATTATTATTATTATTATTATTATTATTATTAGGGATATTATTATATTTTGTGTGTGTGAACTTTTGCAGAATGTATCAATCACATAAATTCGAAAACCTTTACTTATACTCATAGCTCCTGATCCTGCTGAGTAAATAGGAAGTTGGAACATTTTAATTTAGTGAGCACAAATAGTAATGTGGACTTGCAGACTAGAAATTATGGTCAGTATGCTCTCCATTGCTTTCTGTCTGACCACAAAAAAATTGTTTTCAGGTTCCTGTAAATGGTGAAGGTAGATGTGAAGCACACACATGCAATTTAAGTATCTTTTCATCTACGTAGTGACCATTTAATTATAAAACACTGTCTCACACTACAACCATCTGCAATGTTAGGTCCCAAGGAAAATTAATTCCCATACTACGTTTAGATTCTTATCAGGTGTTATAGTAACAGGTTCATCAACAAGTTGTTTACAAGAGAATCCACCAAGGTTGGGTAGGATTTACCATCTTAAGATGGAATCACTTCATAATTTGTTAAGGGAAGAAAGTTCGCCAGATACATTTCCAATATTCTCCTGAACCAACTAGTTTTTTACAAAAAAAGGACCCTCCTTCTGTTTGGATATAAACCAAGTACTAAGAGGAGTAAGTGTCTGCAAAATTTCTTACTTTTGGCTTCCTCTCATTGTGTGGCCAAGGAGGAAAAGTTCCTAGAGTCGTAACGATCTGTAGTGAATTGCTGTTTGCCTGAAGTGACTGCCAGATCCTCGTGGCCAATGGCTGATAACTTTGCTCGTTTCAGGATGCCAAATAACCTCCATGACATCACCTACTCTGAACGAGGACTATCCCCATGTATGCCACCCAGCCAGAGCAAAGGCCAGCTGGTGTGACAGCCAGTGCCTGAAGTCCTGAGGTCCCCAGAAGACAGGCACCTACTGCTTGACATGTGCAGCAAGATGACAACTTGGGCATCAATAGTGTGATCCCTGCATGGTCAGAGGACTACCATCATACGGGCAGCTGATGGCCCCCACAAGGACTGGCCATCATGCAGGGTATTGGGTGACAATCCCCACACATATCGGAACTAGACATAAGATAACTAAAACATGTCATGTAAAATAAAGGGAACAAAGTGATAAAAGGCCACGAATGATTGAGATTGTCAGCAAGGAATTTGTGCTAGCGAACTGTCTGAGGAAAGATGTAGTTGGAGATTAAGATTACATCACAGGAAAGGAAAAAGTACAGCAACGGCTTGGCATCCTTGCCCACCATGTACATATTAACAAAGATTTGAGAGCCCCTGGAGAGGAGAAAATGACAAGACTTGGTTGCACTGAACAAGAGATCATGGAGATGCAAATAGCAACAGTGAGAATGAATTACTCATGGTTGATACGAGGTGCATTCAAGTTCTGAGGCCTCCGATTTTTTTTCTCCGGACTGGAAGAGATAGAAACATGCGCATTGTTTTAAAATGAGGCCACGTTCATTGTCAATACATCCCACAGATGGCAGCACCGTGCGGAGATGGAATTTTACTGCCAGCGGCGAGAATGAGAACTGTTTTAAATACTTAAAATGGCAACGTTTTCCTTACTTGAACAGTGTGCAATCATTCGTTTTCTGAATTTGCGTGGTGTGAAACCAATTGAAATTCCTCAACAGTTGAAGGAGACATGTGGTGATGGAGTTATGGATGTGTCAAAAGTGCGTTCATGGGTGCGACAGTTTAATGAAGGCAGAACATTGTGTGACAACAAACCGAAACAACCTCGGGTTCGCACAAGCCGGTCTGACGACATGATCGAGAAAGGAGAGAGAATTGTTTTGGGGGATCACCGAATGACTCTTGAACAGATCGCCTCCAGAGTTGGCATTTCTGTAGGTTCTGTGCACACAATCCTGCATGATGACCTGAAAATGCGAAAAGTGTCATCCAGGTGGGTGCCACGAACGCTGACGGATGACCACATGGCTGCAGGTGTGGCATGTTGCCAAGCAATGTTGACACGCAACGACAGCATGAATGGGACTTTCTTTTCATCGGTCATGACAATGGGTGAGACATGGATGCCATTTTTCAATCCAGAAACAAAGCGCCAGTCACCTCAATGGAAGCACACAGATTCACTGCCACCAAAAAAATTTCGGGTAACTGCCAGGGCTGAAAAAATGATGGTGTCCATGTTCTGGGACAGCGAGGACATAATCCTTACCCATTGCGTTCCAAAGGGCACTACGCTAACAGGTGCATCCTACGAAAATGTTTTGAAGAACAAATTCTTTCCTGCACTGCAACAAAAATGTCCAGGAAGGGCTGCGCGTGTGCTGTTTCACCAAGACAACGCACCCGCACATCGAGCTAACGTTTCTTTGTGATAACAACTTTGAAGTGATTCCTCATGCTCCCTACTCTTGACTTTTTCCAACAATGAAAGACACTCTCCATGGCCGTACATTCACCAGCCATGCTGCTATTGCCTCAGCGATTTTCCAGTGGTCAAAACAGACTCCTAAAGAAGCCTTCGCCGCTGCCATGGAATCATGGTGTCAGCGTTGTGAAAAATGTGTACGTCTGCAGGGCGATTACGTCGAGAAGTAATGCCAGTTTCATCGATTTCGGGTGAATAGTCAATAAGAAAAAAAAATCGGAGGCCTTAGAACTTAAATGTACCTCGTAGAACAAATTCTGAAGACAACAGTCTTACATTACCTATGTCAGCACATGTAAAACTACAGACTCATGTTTCAGTAAGAGATGTAACTGCTAGTTCACCCAAATTTGATGAACCTGAATGTGACACTGAAGCTCCTAAGAAGAAAGTAAATTTCAATAATAAAAATAACAATGAAGAAAATTATTTTCATGTATTTAATCATGCACTTGATGATTCTCCTTTACGTCACAGGTGTCAACTAAGGAATGATCTAAGCATTTTGTCATTCGTCATGTAATTTTTGATGGACTCTCTCCTTCTCGTCCCATCCCGCAATTCTTCTCTGACCTGAAGTTATGGGCAACTTTTCCAAACTATCCCCATTTTCTAACTCACCACTCCTTTTTCTTCATCTCTCTTCCTTCCCCTTCAACCCTTCTGCTAGGAGGAGTCACTGGCTCTGAAAGCTTGTAAATTTCCCTAATGTTTATATGTGTAAGCGTGTTCCTGCTGTCGCTTTTCTAACTCTCTACAGTTAAATCATAAAGGAAAATTTCATCACTGATGGCTTTCATACCTCACTTGCAATGGAATGGCATTATATGCACACCAACAGAAAGTGATCGAAAAACATTTTTTTTAGTTAAACTCAAATTTGTTTCTCTCTTTATTTAGTAGAGCAAAGAAAACACGGAGAGGAGTAGGTATTATGGACATGTAGCTAAGAAGAAACACTGAACTACTGACATATATTTAAAACATGTAAATTTCAAAATGAGTTACCAAAACTGCATCAGAAATTACTCTAGGAAAAGCCACCTTTAGATCTCTGTGTATTTATAAAAAGCAATAACTTGCAAAAGAGGCTCAAGTAAGAAATTAATTCTTTTCTGCTACAATTACTTTTGTCTCATTGGGGACAGTTCTTAACAAAGTGATATTGCATAAAGAACTACAGAAGCATATATAGTACTAGGCACGGCAGGCTGCTCAAGAAAGGCTGGTCGAGGTAGAAGCCCAAAGCAGCCACAATGTTAATTTCAGCATGGAGTGCTCTTTGTCAGTTTTCCCTTCAGCAGTCAATTTCATCTTTATTATTTACTTTTCTGGGGCTAATATAATTTTTAAAGAAAGTTTCAGAAACTTCTGAAAGCTAGGAAACCATCGTTAGTTTGTCAGGCAGCCCCTCTTAAGTTGTTCTTCCATTAGCTGATAATGGACACTACTTCTGCTGCAAGAACAACTAGCATTCCTTTTCAGTCAAACATTTATCACTAAAAAAATGTAGTTAATAAGACACAGACCTGCAGGAGGGATGGCAAAACAGCTGTAGGCTCATATTTCAGAGTTAGCACCTTGCTCTTTCCCCACAGGGACATGTAGATGAAAAATATTGCTCCTCGTAGTAAGTAAATGTCTTGCAATGACTCAGGATCTTGCAGGAGCCGACACATAGTGAAAAGTGCTGAATGACCCAAATGAGTTCCCAGCAAGTTGCGCATTATCTACAACAAGGAGGGCAGAACTCAAAATTATTATAATTTATTTTCATAATTCCAAACAGAACTACAATTATGAACTTAATGCTAGATAACAATGAAAAAAATTATCAAATTGAATAAATATATTATGCAGACATATCTAATGACATTTCCTACTTGTGTAATAATGTTTCAAAAATCTTATTTGTATCACTGTGCTGGAGCCCAGGTATTATAATTATTTAATAACCTGTTTCACAGAGACTATATCTAACAATGTTCATTACAAATAAATTTTTTATATAAAAATATCCTTACTAAGAATACATTATACTACTACAGAGACATAAAACTCCCTCCGCTAAAGAAATGGAATATCATCAATAAGTAACACCAAGTGATTGAACATAGCTATAAAAAATTAAAGTTCTCAAAAGAGGTCTGACTCCAGTTCTGGCCTTTCTGTCCTGATTTATGCTTCTCTGGTTTCGCAAAATCATCCACTGAAGAGGGGACTGAGGTTCCTCAGTGTGGCAAAGGCAGCAGGTTGCTCAACAGTTCCACGATTACTTATCTGTACACATCTCCGCAGCAATCACTCCATCCTGTCACCTATTATCCGTAGCGCACCACAACTGCCTCGTTGTTTTTCAATAGTGCCATTTTTCCATGTACGGTATACTTTAACCATGGCAGCACACGAACAATTTACACATTAAACTGTTTCGGAAATGCTTCCACTCTTGGTTTGAAAGCCTATGATAATGCCCTTTCGGACGTTGGATAAATCACTCCATTTCTGCATTACGACAACAACTGAAATGTCTTCTGTGCCGCATGCCACAATTTATATACCCTCCAATGTTTGTGCTGTCATCTGCCACCTGTGAGCAGCCATTGCATATTGACATCAAACACAGACACATTAATGTGACAGGACCATGTATTTCAGCTGTATACAGTTGACCCATCTACAAAGTGAGCCATTCATTTGGCTCACTCTGAAGAATGAATGGTATTTGGCCAAAATATTACAAGGAGTGGAATTTATGTGGCTGCAAGACTCAAATTTAATGGATCAGTTATTGAACCACAAAAGAAGCAGAGTGTTTTTGTCCCTGATATATCCATGTTGAAGGCTACTATATTTAAAGCTTCAACTGTATTTGAAGCTTCAGCTATCACATCAGTCTCTCTCTCTCTCTCTCTCTCTCACACACACACACACACACACACACACACACACACACACACACACACACTGTATGACAAAGTGGCAACTTCATAATCACATCACAGAGTAGATGTAGATGTTAGTCATTTCTCTAGTGAGGCAAGTACTGCAAAACATATAGTGTTGGCAATTGTCTTTTGAATACAAGCATAGTTTTTAAACTGTTTACTATGTGAAGACTCTAATGTAAACTGCCCCAATCATCCTTCAAGAAGACTTTGTGACAAAGCAGGCTGGGATATTTTTACTTACCCTCTTGTTTTACAATCTGCCTCCCTAAAAATCATTTTTCGTTTTCGACTAATTACCATTAACATGCATGAGTATAATCTGCATTTTCATAAAAAGAAAGTTTGGCCCTCAGTTATAAAGAATATACCAAGCAGATCTAATTTTGTGCCTATTTTCGTCCCCCCCCCCCCCCCCCCACTCTCACTCCTCTCTCTCTCTCTCTCTCTCTCTCTCTCTCTCTCTCTCTCTCTCTCTCTCTCTCTCTTCAATCATATCGACCAACTAGAATCACGTTAACAGCTTCAGTCCCTCTTCTTCCATTGTTGTTTCCTATTTTTCCACTATATTCTCATTTTCTCCCCCATGAAGTATCTTCTTTTCTTCTGTCCATGTTGTCCCCGATTTTTTATTAAACAATAGTGCACTGGCCATATAACTGTGTATTATTGGGGTGGTTGTGAACAGTGAAAGTACAGAACTGTGAAACGCAAATGTGCACCTGTCACCTACATCATTTAAAGTAGTCAGTATTGAACTTCCACCCCCCCCCCCCCCCCCCCATTTTTCAGCCAGTATAGCAACACAGTACATCGACACCGAGGACCATCAATGAAGAAATAAAACAGGCGAATGTCACAACGTCAATAAAAAGTTAAAGCAATAAACCTAATTTAAAAATTCTAACATGATTAATTTTATATGAAGCTTCATAGGACTCTGAGCATTTATGAAATGAGTGACACATCTTGTACACTTTTATTACTGAAAATAGTCAGCTCACACCTACAATACCATTTGAGTCAATCGTCAGAGCAGAAAATACTGCCATCTGAAACACATTCATATAGAAACCACAACCACCTACTTTATGCCTCTATACCCTAACATCAAATGAAAACTGTAGGTGTGTTCCTTGAAGTTTTAGTTCTAAATTGTTCTTGTGAGTCATTTTCTGAAACATTTACCATTCCTTCTGAAACACCTTGTATAAATAACCAAACAAGTGCAAATTAAAAACGTAAACTACTGAAAAATTTTAACATCCAGAATGAGAATTTCACTCTGCAGCAGAGTGTGCACCAATATGAATCTTCCTAGTGGATTAAAACTGTGTGCTGGGCCAAGACTCGAATTCGGGACCTGAGGTCTTCCATTAAGAGTCTCAGTCCAGCACATAGTCTTAATCTGCCATGAAGTTTCATTATTTGCATTGATGTATTAAAGAGCCAATACCACCAGACAGAGCAAGAATTGTGGCAGCAATGACAAAATGTTTGTACTACACACACTACAGTTTTTACAGAATTAGTCAATATTTACTTCATCACAAATCACTCAAAATATTACAATTTTAGATTTTTGTTTACAGAGTATCACTAAGTTGCACTACCTTCCAACTAGTAGGGCAGTAGTCTTCCATGTTAACAGTGTGGCACAAAGCACCAATAAAAATTCGGAGAGAGCCTGGAGGAAAGTTACTATAGCAGACGATAGAGTCTAAAAGAGCCAGACACGTAAGAACTTCCTGCTTTGCAAGGCTCCAACAGCAAAGGTAACAAACATTCCTGTCACACACAAACAAACAAAAATTAGTACTTATTAACATAAATACCGTGGATGTGATGACAGCTTGAATGTTCTGAATTATTTTTAATTATCTACGCCTTTATCATTTAGTCATTCAGTGGAAGGAAAATTAAAATATAAAAGGAGTGGATAATGTTGTCGTCTACAGAGCAGACATAGTAATTACTACATAAGTTTGAGTAAACTGACCCAAACTGGAGAAAATTACAATAAAACAATTATTTAAGAGTTGTTCCTCAGCATGACAATATACAAGAATAAAATTTTGGAATTTCAATAATGATGTTCTCAGCTTGACTGGCTTTGTTATGCTATTGACTACAATTCATTTTGAACTACTGCTTAAGCAATGGTCTCCCGAGCACGTCATTATTTTTCAAGGAACAACAGAACATAGCCAAACTGTCATTTCTGAAGAAGTTACTCTCAATATTTAACTGCAATAGGGTGAAAGTTATGACTAACCAGACAAGAATGTATATCAATTGACTGTTATCCAATTTATCAAATAATCCTACAAGAGATGGTATTGGTCAAACTAGAAGAAAAGTTCCTATAATGATATGTCCAGAAAGCAATATCTGTTGAGATATGTACCAATCTTTTCCCTCATTCCCATCTGCTTGTCACCTAGAAGTGAACACTATAAGCAGTGCTGCTTGTGGTTACCATACATCCTGACACATCCTTCAGCACTTTTTCACCGTGAACCATGCACTCTTTCAGATGCACCTGCCTCTATTCAGATTACATCACATGTATTGGTCACACGTTGATGTAACGTCTACAAATTGTTGATAAGCTGGGGATACACCAGTGCCTATAAATGTCCCCATAGCTATGAATCCTATGGAATCAAGTCTAATGAATGGAGAGACCATTCTACCACACCACCTTGACCAGTCCATCACCCATGAAATAGTGTAATGAGGTACAGTCACACAATCTGTACACCATCGGGTACAAACCAGTCATTTTTCTGCAGAGGCTTTATTCTCCAATACTACAGGTAATTCATCGTGCAGAAACAGTGATACATAGCACCTGTTAATCTGTTTGATAAGGTGTATGGCCCTATGAGTCTGCCACTGACAGTTCATACTCATACTTTGATACTGAAGTGATCATCATGCCTCACCACATTTGTTCGAGGATTTGCATCTGGCCATACGTGCCTATTGTGGTAATTTACTATGCCTTCTCTCGTGAATCTTGCCTCATCTGTACATAAATGCAGGCTGTGAACTGTTGGCAGAACTGTAATTGGGAAAGGTGCCCTGCTGGATGAAAAGATTGCTCGTGACATATATAATAGGGATAAAGCAACTGCTCAATCTGAATTCACTACGCAAGAGTACTACTGATACCTACAGCAACTCCAATTCTTTGTATACTTGTTTCAGTGTCGTCTACACATCACAATATCTGCTCCTCCATACCCAGAGTGCAATCTGTGTGAGACCTGCCGCAGTCCATTGTCTGTGCTTCGAATGACCCATTTCCTGCAAGTCACTGCAAAAATATGTTGTGGACATAGTCTGGCATATGGCTGATGGTCCTGGAGATTACCACCATCAGCTAATAGGGCTAACATAATAACATGTCTGCCATTTCTCTCAGGGAATAGTAGGTTGCGGACAGTTAACAAGGGCAGGCAGGTCACTCAAAGACAGGATGACAAGGACCCATCTGCTGCAAATATGAGGGGAACCACAGATTCCCCTCATCCTCACAATAGCTGGGTCGTATCACCATGTGTTTGTCCTTTTTAATCTTCCCAAACTTATACCTCTAACTACCCTGAGGAAGGAACCATCAATTCCAGAAGCTAGGTATTGTGTCACTTTCCCTTGTGTGTCTGTCTATCAACAGCACCACACATTTCACCCACTGAATATCAATAATGTCTAGCAATTCTATCTCATAGTTCATTTGCTTGCACATATATGCACACAATGGAATTAAACTTGTGTATGTGCTTACAAAGCATTTTAGAGATTACTGACACCGCACAGCAATTAAGCATCAGCATGGTCAATGGGCATACAGTCATGTTCCATCACATGGCGTTTGTTCACATACCACCACGTCATCACAATAATGTTGAAAATATTTAGTTACAAAATATTAGTTAGCAGAATTAAGATATGCAACATGATTGTTCTTGCAGGCGAGCCAGCTTGTTTTATTTTCAATTTCTCTGTAATTCTACAGTCACCCTTGAACTAGGACTTTAATATTCTCCATTCTGTCTGCAGTTTCCTCATATGAAAGTCATGTCATAGTAGATATAAGCCACCAAAAGGGCCCATTATGAAACACTGCAGTCAACACTGCTTCAATAGCTATATCACTCAATTATTTGCAACTTAAAAGCCATTTCACAGAACTGCTATGTTAATTTTTTTCACACTATCATGCCCATCTCTCTGAAGACCTCTATAATCTGGTGACTTTATAAGGAGGCATAATGATTCCCACATTAATTTCTGTCCACATTACATACTTGGTCTATTTTCGAACTTTTAAGATTCATCAATTCGATTACACACAATTGAAATTTTGTTTACTCACTAAGTGAAAACAGGAGCTTATAAACATTTTAATATATCTACTTTAAACCCAAGTGTCTTTTTGTAATATTGCATGCCAAGAAAATATGTTTTCATGAACAATTTACTGACCAATCTTAATTGGCGTTTTCTACAAAACTGTCCATACAAGTCAGCAAATACTTCATGTTATTTACTGACCTTTATTTCAACGGGCTTTTATGGAATACCATTGTATTATCCTCATTAACAGAGTTATTTTTACTGTGTTGCACTACAGGTTAACAAGTATGCTGAGTATCTTGTCAACTGCTCCTGCCCCAGAGTAGAGTTTCTGAATTTGTAGTGTTGCGTGGAGAGGGACTGAATACTGCTCATATAATTCACTGTATGAATGGGAAAAATTTTAGGAAATCATGTAAACAATCAGCTACTTTGCACACTTTTTGCTGATAAAATGTACTATACTTGTAAAACTGACTAGTTCCGTAACATAGCATGATGTCACAATTATTATTCACAGAATATGCAAATAATCAACAGGGGGTAAAGGAGGAGGAGGAGGAGGAGGAGGAGGAGGAGGAGGAGGAGGAGACCAAAAGTACAGACAATGTGAGAGGAAGTATTTGATGCTTAAGCAAATAAAAACTTTCAAAGTGAATATATTACAAAAACCAGCATAAAAGTAAACACAGCAACTCATTCACACTGAGTAACAGTCAAATCACTGAGAACATGCAGCATACATTGCTTCACAGAATAAATACTGCATTCTCTAATTTATTCTGTAAGCAAATCTTAAGTAACGTGAATACTTAAGCTCCCCCCCCCCCCCCCCCTTCCTGAGCTACCAATACTGCCAAATAAAATGCGCCATAAATATAGTTGTAGGAAAATACCTGATATAGTATGTGTTTTGAAGATAAGATTACTTTTGTCGGATCTCACATACACACGAATCAAAACTACAACTTCAGTATAGATCCATCTGTAAAAAGGTCAAAGAGATCTCTGGTAACTAAACAGCTACTCCTAAATCTGAACACAAGCTTCTGTTGGTTAACAGACTTTTGAGCATAGAGATCTACTTTAAAACACAAAAATCAGCAAATGGAATGTCTTGTATTACTTGTATATCACTCACTCCCCACAATTTAATAATTATTTTACTTATGTGAGTTGTTCATTGATTCTACTTTATCATCCTTGGAACTGCAGCAGCTAAGGAACTCCTCATAATTGCAACATCAACATCATATTTGATTTTACATATTTATGTTAAAATTGAATTTGTTAACAACATGTTCTGTAAAAATCTACTCTTTCATTTCTTCTTCAATAAAAAAGGAATTTTAAAAAATTAGAAACCACTTACATATTCTAACGGAGTTCTCTACTGCTCTCTGTAATGTTCTTGGCATTCCCACTGCTACATTTTTAATACATTTATGACTTAGGACATGGCCCTTGTTAAAACCCAAAAAATGCAAAAATCATAATGTGCATTATCAATAAAGGAGCCACTTCAAACTTTTTATTGGTTTCCTTTAGTGACATGGCATTACTAAATTTGTGCTATGACATAAATTACACCATTAACAAAGGGTACACAGAGCAGGGTGTAAAAATAAACAGATAGAAATTAATCTTGAGCTTTCTGCAAAGTATCTTTCCTGATCTTAAGTCAAATAAATAAGGACAGTTCCCAAAATGGCAAAAATACTGTAACAAGGAGACATCCATCATTATGCAACCTCCTCTACCTTCACATATTCTCTTTTCATCTTTAAGTGCTTTCAGTTTAGACACTAATAATTTTATGTCACTGCCATCATCACATTAAAGTTAAATGGTGAAGAGAGAAAATGTTTTCTCCTTTTTCCAGGTGTAATAGCCTCAGACATCAAGAAAAATGTAAATCCAAGAAGTAAGTTGGTGCTTGAAGTAAGATTGTAAAGTGGACACCAAAATAAAAACATTTTCATAGAGTACAGTAAAGTTAAATAAGGCGATGGTAAAGTAATGAAATCAAGAAATGAGACACTAAAACTAGTAGAGGAGTTTTATAATTTGGGTAGCACAATAACAAACAGTGGCAGACACAGAAAGTACATAAAATGCGCAGTGGCAATCGCAAGTAATGCCTTTCTGAAAAAATAATGTTAACACTGAATATGAAAGTAGGTGGTAGGAAGTCTTTTCCGGAAGTATTTGTTTCGAGTGTAGCCTTGAGCAGATTAGGAATGTAGCCAATGAACAGTATAATCATATGTAAAACCTTTGCTGCTTCCAACTTGTTTTTGTAAAGCAGAATCAGAAAGAAAGAGTCTACTTCATAAAATACCATCAGAATTTTAGAAACTGTTAAATTCAAATTATAAATAATGAAACTTCCTCCAACATTGCACAACATTTCAGTTTTCTGATTTCTCATGTATTGTGGTCCTGCAAATGAACACAAATATAATGTCATTATATATTCAAGGATTTGTTACACAACTTTTTAAAATCTCATGCTTTAGAATAAATACTACTCACTGAACCAATCCTATTACTATTGGCTCATCCACATATGCAGAATTGTACTTTATTATGTTTATCATAATTGAAAGAAATTCATGTGTCTTCCCAATACTTGTGAAAACAGACATCCACTCCAGCATAAAACGTGGTATTTCTTCTTCAAAATATAAAATATCTTTCCCATTATCTGTGAGAGACTGCAGCAATTCAAATCTAAAACAAAATAAGTGAGAAAATTCATAATCTTTTAGGAAACAATAGGTTTGAAACCAAAATAACCAGAAAAGAAGCAGATCGCACGACACAAAAAATTCGCTGTCTGTAATATTTCTCCTGACATTTCATCAATTGTTTTTCAAACATCTGTATCATTTTTCTGGTGATGACTGGATCTTTGTATTCATAACTATTAGTTTTTCAGCCACTATGTAGCTCTGCATTGAAATATTTGCCATATCAGCCCATACAAACCTGTTATAGATGCATGCAACAATGCCTTTCCTTTTCTTTCTATGAATCTCTCTAATTCTTGTCACAACCACACTGTATGCTAATGCAAAAGAACATTCACCTACCTGTATTAGAATATCCCAAGAACTGGTTACAAAATTATATACTCTACACAGTATCTTGTCAAGAAATAAAATAAGGAAAAATGAAATTCAGTTCTCATATTTTTTGTAGACAGCAAATACAAAACTTTACAATACACCAAAAAAATAAAAAACACCAAAATAAGGAACTGAAAAACTGTTCCACACAAATTATTAGGTTTATTATATTTAATCTTATTATGTTCCAAGTTGTTAAAGATAGTTTTTTTCTGCTATGATCTTTTACATATCCACTGATAAGCAAAGTTTGAGCTTACTTCCTTGTCATGTACTGATGACTTTTTGACCAAGACAGAGGCTGTCGGAAGCAAGCAAGAGCACTCCCAGTCAGGTCACTGGTGCAGATGATAGCATTTAGGTTACGCAAGGAAAACAGTTTTCAGTTTGTGAACTGCTGACACACTGTGTAGCTGTCCCAAAGCAGAAATTTCAGCGGAGCTAACAGGTAACTGCATACATTGTCTAGATGCTGCTGTAAGATGCCACTTTAGACTGATGTCAGAAGCAGGCATTTTCTTGTATCTATAGCAACTTTGGTTATTCTTGAGAATCACAAAGTCAACAGACTGGCACAGGTTTGTGAGACACATAAAATGGAGAAAACTACTGAGACAACAATCCCCACTCACAAGGTGGAAATCTGCACCCACAGGGCAGAGCACAGTGATGTAAAGCACTGTTGTTACTAGCCATAGAAGGAAGAGCAGTGATATCTAGCTTTCACCTGAATGCTATTGCTGCCAAAAAGGGAGTTTGTTACTGTAAAGGCCAGGAACACCCTGCCTACTGAGTAGGAGAAAGCGAAGGACCTGAATGTGGTTGGCTCAAACCACAGACAGATGCAAAGTCACCTGCAAGATTGGCTGATGCCTGTGAAGTGGGCCAACTGCACAAACGGAGAAGCACTGTGCTGCTGGAACCCTTTAAAAACCCCATATTTGTATATTCAAAGCTAGAAAGGTTTGAACGCAAATTCCGTAAACTCTATGCCAATCTCAGTTAAGCTCCAACTTAAGTGTTTTCTCATTTGGAGTGCTGCTCTCAAACGCTTGCATTTTAATATTCTCCTAGTGAGTGATAATTGCTATCTTCTGTTGGTTCTCACCCCCTGAATTCAGACGATGACTTCTGAATTCAGACGATGACTTCTGTTGTACCAACAGCTGAACCATTTGCTTTTACTTGAGCCCAGAAATGGCTTTCAGGGTAGCTTAGTCTGAATGCAACAAGTAAATATTACTCAGTTCACAGAGTTCCTTGGGTCTCCTACAAGCATCTTGATCAATACCCAACTTAAATAGATGCCTGTGACAGCATCTACAAGCTATCACCTTCAGTCACTGCAAATTTGCCTTTCTGCATTTCTTTCTGATAACTCCAATATTGCAAACTGAACTGAAACTCTCTCTAGTCTATGTCAGAATATGACACTTGTCCTGTTCTCTCAAAAATGATTTGAATACATGTGGACTAGAGACAAAAGACTCCATTATTACAGTTTCCCTTCCAGTTCTTTCCTTCTGCAGAATATGTGATGCAGACAGAGGTTAAGAAATGCTACAGATGTATCCAACATATAGCAAGTAGAATAAAGTCATTTTACTTGTTAGGCCACATCATTATAAAACACTGAAACAACTAGACTACCAACAATTTTTTTAGTCCTGAAGAGGACTACTGCAAAGATCAAATGATAGTGGTATAATTGTTTTTGTGTTTTATAATGATGCGTCCTAACACCCAAATGAGTATTCTAACTGACACTTGCCATGGAAGCCTACGAACATATTTATCAGTTAGTTATAACATACATTATGATCATGGAAATTTCAGGATGGAAAAAGCAAACAAAACACTCACTTTCAGATGAAATGTAGGTGATACATAGGTATAAAATACAGCTTCAGACAACAGTGCACTTGTGAACTTGTTCTGACAAATACAAAAACACTTCTCAGGTTTGCCACAAGATAATATTGTGCAAGTTCTATATTACTGCATCGATACAACAGTTCATATAGTGGCAGTTGCTGTTGTCACTTCTGCAAGGTGCGACTGATGATAATGAGCAGGAAATACACATGCATGGGGAGGCACTCACAGTTGGATGACAGCAGCACTCAGAGGGCACCCAACTGGAAGTTGAAGATAGGCCTTCTGCACGTGCACAAGGGGCAATGACTGAGCTGCCAAATGCTCCTTCCATTAAAAGCTGATTTAAATATCTAAAGTGCACTCCAACTGATCATGAATCAGAGGTTCATGCTTCTGCTGTCTTATTAAATTAACAGCCATATCAGGATTGCAGGCACTGTCTAGCTGAAAGCCTGCATCCCTGTTAATAAGATTGTCCACCACACATATGTATGACCTCCATAAAAACAGTAGCCCATTGTGGTTTAATAACAAAATTCAAAAGTTCAAAAGTGAATGTTCACATGTCTGTGAAATGATTCATGGGCAAAGCATACAACAACTAAAACCATCATATCTTAGAAAAGGATCAAGCCAAGAACCAAGGGGAGGGGAGGAGGGGGAGGGGAGGAGGGGGAGAGGGGTGGGGGATAGGGGAGAGGGGTGGGGGATAGGGGAGAGGGGTGGGGGAGAGGGGAGAGGGGTGGGGGATAGGGGAGAGGGGTGGGGGATAGGGGAGAGGGGTGGGGGATAGGGGAGAGGGGTGGGGGAGGGGGGAGGGGTAGTATTTCAGTGACTGTCTAATTGGTGAAAATTTCTGTATGTGAGAAATGAAAACTGATTTTGAAAAGACAAATATATTTTTTTCACTAAATCTTGTGTGAAATTATGAGAGTAATACAGAGACACACACATATATGCCGACTGACAACTACAAATTACATATCTAATTACCATATCCAATTTACAGATATAGTGGCAGATAACCCTCAGGTATGAGCTTAACAATTTGCTTTGTGTGTGAATAGTTTACCTCAAGCATCACTATGAAACAAGGTATTTCAAACTACAGTTAAAAATAAATGCTGAGCACAGCATTAAGCACTAAGTCTCAAACATATCTAGCACCCTCTCATGTTCATAAAAGAAAGTAAAAAGCATGAAACTATTCTTGGATCTTACACTCAATTCAACAGCCCAAATAAAAACACAGCAAAAAATTACCTCACAACGGTATCTTCAGGTATGTTATGCTCCTTAACAATCCTGAAGAAATGAACGCGCATCATTCCCAACTTATCATACTGTCCCTGGACAAGACTTCGTATGAAATAAAACGTTGCATGGCGATGTTCTTTAGGAATGTCTTGACTTAACAGATCTTTCACATCCAACCATAGTTTCTCAATTGCAAACTGTAAATCAAAATGTAGTGATGATTAATACAATTGTTGGAAAGCCACAAAAAGTTTTTTAAACCAAACATTAGTTTTTCAGTAGTAACTACATTTGTTAGTATCCAAACAAACACAATCATTGCTCAAATACATGTGTACAGCACAGATCTGATCATCACTATGATCCAGAAACTTTTTCTGTTTGTAACATGTTAAAACTTGTTAGGATATTACGAGCAGAACACTGGCTCAAGTTTTAATAATTCCAGGATGGGGATGGGGCAGGGAAGTGGAGAAAGTGGATAAGCACTCCATCTAAGTGACCACCTCATCTTCTCAGAATTGTGCACGAAGCTGTGAAATATGAACAAGCTTCCAGCTGAGGTTTACAATGCTACTACCAAGTGTTAGAACTGTCACATACCGAAATATCAACAGCTATCAGAGGAATAGTTTTACGAGGCTAGTGTCAACAATCATGAAACAGTCACAAATCTCAACAGTGGATGAGGAGAACTCAATAGACATATAATCAACTGAAATAACTAGATCCAACATTTAAAAAAATCAATTACTGATTTACACCCCATAAAAAAAATTACATCACGATGACACTCATTTGGTAAGCCCTTGTCCTCATTAGCATTTTTGCATGTGCTGATAAAATTATTTTGGTGATCCAGAACAGTTTTTTTCCACTTAGTGTCAGTTTGGTCACAGATTATTTTACAGACTTTTTGTCTATTGTGATAAAACTTGGCATCAGTAGTACAAGTGGGAGCTCACATGAGCTGCAGATCATACATTTTTGTTGCACAATATACTGATGTGTTTCAATGGCTTCAGTGGTGATAATGTCCTTTTTTCTCATATGTAATATGTTCTTAAGAAACTAGTTGTTAGCCAGCCTCAAGTAACATCTGCTTACTTGCGTGTTAAAGAATTGCACTTGACCTCTTGAGAGAAGTTATTAGAACATGGAAACAAAGGCCTCATGTAGATAATTTCGCTTGAAGGGTTTAGAACTGTACACTATTGGACCAATTAATACTGCTTTTAGTGGCACAAACTTCAGCAGCTTGAGACAAAGTGCCAACAGAAATTTATCATGCTGAGGTATTAATGGAATTATCACACAATAGATGGGACTGGATACTCTCCCAGGGTGACAAGCTGTTCCTGAGATGGGCATGTGCCAGCAGCAGTTATCTCAATTCCCATGAAGCTCACTTCCACAGTACTAATAACGCACTTGGCAGAGTGGCATAAAATACTCTATTATGAAGTTTGTGTTGTTCTGGGGTTCCTTTAACACCTTTTCAATAAATCTTCGGAAAGCCTGAACAGCACTGAGCAGATCACAGGATACAAAGGGGAACTGCAAACAGTGCTATATAACCATTTTATGTGTATTCTTGGGGCCACTGTAATTTGGTTGTCAAGCCTTGACAGAGTCTAGCGTGGAAAATACATATGACTGGAAGGATGACACATTAAATCTTCAATGTGTCACACCAGGTAATGGACAGTAACTGTCCGAGCATTCAGTGCTCTAAAATCACCACACAATCACCAACAGGCTAGTTTGTCACCAAATATAGCAGTGACATACATATGCTTTCCGACAGTGGTGCAGTGTCTGCCTCAACCAATGTGTGCAATTCCACCTTGGCAACGTGGAGTATGTCAGGACTGCAAGATACTGCAGGAGAGAAGGCAGGAGGGTTGGCTGTAGTCCATATGTGGTGCACTGTTGAGGGGTGTAGGGGGGACTAGTACACCTGCTGAATACACATTTGACAAAAATTCCATTAATAGGTGCGAGAGATGAGATGGTCCTGAGAAGAAATGCAGAGCTGGATCACTGCACTGAATTTGCTGGCCGGCTGTCAGTACTGAAGCTCTTCAACCAAGATGCAATTACGCCACATGTCAAATATGAGGTCAAAGAAAGACCAAAAATACAGGCCTATAGTGGAGTGGGTGATGCCAGTGATGATAAAGTATCACCTGAAATCTGTCCACAAGCCTAGGTTTAGATTTAATGTTGCCCAGCACAGGTTGTAATGGTGGAACCATTTGCTGCAAGAAGATCACAGCTGTTGAGTGGTCACTGTTGCCTTTGAGCTAGAGGGAATACAAATACATTGGAGACTGAGTTTGTTAAAAACTGCAGTTTGGTGGTTTTATCTGTCACCACTAGGTACCACAATTGTTAATCGAGCTCCTGTTGCTGGAAGGTTCACCCACAGGCCACAAAAGCTACCATTTGCAGTTCCCTGACCAGGAGTACAGTGATATGCATCCCTGTGACCTGCTTCTGAAGTATACCTGACCAACTTCCCTCTCAACAATGTAGGAAAGGATAGAGTGCTACTTAATGTAAAGCAGGGACATTAAGTTGTAGAGAGGCACAATTAAAAGACACTTATGTTGCAATTATGTGTAAAAGATGAACAGTAGACTGAACACAACTTTACTCCACAGAAGATTTAACAATCTGAACACAGTATTTAAGTAACATTCAGCAGAAAACCAATTATGTACACAAAGAGCTGTAGCAATACATATATAGAACTGAGACTGAGCATTGCCTGGTTAGCCTTAAACAGACTGAGGACCATGGTGGACTCTGGCATCTCACATGCACAAGTCTGAGGTGCCCTCTACGGACAATGTAGACTGCCGCATGCATGGCCTTTTGAAAGTAAGTGCATGCATTCCTCCTCCTTAGAGAGATCACAGTTTCTTGAGACATCCGTGCTGTCCTCCTTGTCTGCTGGGCTTTGGCTAAGGTCGTTGCTGCATAGCGAGTGCACGGCCTGAAATGCTTCGGATGCTGACACATTCTGTGTCCCCTCTTTCCTGTGTCAAACCATAGGGCAAAACCGCAGCAACACTGGAGCAGTTTCCATGTCGACCTTGGGCACTGGCTCTGGTAATGGTGCTCGCATTGCTGATGATACTGGGATCAGTGGCTGCTTAGGAATGGCTGACAAAATCCCTGATGATGGCACTGGAAGCAATAGAGGAACTGTTGATTCACCCACTGAGGACAGATGCCCTCACCCATGTGGGAGTGGAGCAGCAGCAGGTGATACGATGTCCAATGTGGACAGGCTCGGAGGTGACTGTGTGCCATCAGGGGACACTCAGCCATCCACGTGAAGGTGAAGCTGATCATGGTGCCTTGACCAGAGGCCATCCTCAATGTAGATGTCACAGAGATGGCTCGCTCAACTTCTGGTGATGACAGTTGGAAGGCATTTAGAGCAACGTCTGGAACTGTGTGCCCAGACAGCCACATCTGGCCAAATGAGGCGCAGTGGTTGCACAGGCTGATGTCCAGTTGGAGGACGCAGGAGGTGTAGCAGTGTCCTCATCTGGTGCCCATGGCATAGCTCCACCAGGCTCGAAACAGTACAAGGAGAGAAACCAACCTAAGACAATATCGGACAAAGAGGAGACAACATACTTTTTCATCTGAGTTTTGAACGTTCACTCTAGGTGTTCTGCCTCACTGTTAAATTGTGGATGGAATGGCGGGGCAAGGAAGTGACAGATACAAGTGGAATTGCGAAGTGCCACAAACTCTTGTGACAAAAATTGTGGACTGCTTTCAGACACCAACGCTGTGGGCAAGCCTTCTAAACAAGGCTGTGACAGTGACAGTTGTGGATGTGGAAACACTGAAGAACATATGGAAAACAATAATATGCATTAATGACCAACAGCCAATAAGTGTCAAGAAAGGGGCCACCAAAATCCACATGTATACAGTCCCATGTATGTGACGGCACTGGCCAAGGAGATGACAACGCCCGGGGAGCAGCTTCGTGTGTCGCACACTGAACAAGAGGCAATCAATTGGGTGATGTTCACCATCCAAGAAGCCAGACCAAAACACATGTTAATGGGCCAACACCTTCGTGCATGGTACACCCTAATGATCTGCATGTAATAAATGGAGAACCTGTGAACGAAGCACCGGGAGGATCAGTACCCAAGGGGCCTCATAATCCATGTCTAAAAGCAGGACACCATCCACAACAGAGAATCGATGTTGAAAGAAGTAATAATTATGGACTGGGTCAAACGCACAACAAGCTGGTGAATCCAGACAACCATGTTGTACAAACGTTATGACCATCTGCAAAACAGGATCCGAAGCCACAGCCTTCACAATACATGTACTAGTTACAGGAAAACCATCAAACATCCACTGTGCAGTGACATCAATGTAGAAACACAACAGTTCATCCTGATCATATCCTGGGTCTGGACCAACCAGCAGGCAGAACAAAGCATTGGTATTTGCATGTTGATTTGTAAGCCAGAAATGAATCTTGTAGCTGTAACTTGAAAGGAAAAAGAGCCCAACATTGAATGTGATGTGCCACTTTATCTAACAGGATGCAGAAGAACTGAATAAGAAAGCCACAGGTTTGTGACCAGTGATCAAGTGGTATTTGGTACGCTAGAGTAAAACATGTAATTTCTTCATAGCACATACACTGAAGAGCCAAAGAAACTGGTACACCTGCCTAATATCATGTAGGGCCCTCAAGAGCACACAAAAGTGCCGCAACATGACGTGGCATGGACTCAACTAATGTCTGAAGTAGTGCTGGAGGGAACTGACACCATGAATCCTGCAGGGCTGTCCATAAATCTGTACGAGTACGAGGTAGTGGAGATCTCTTCTGAACAGCATGTTACAAGGCATCCCAGATATGCTCAATAATGTTCGTGTCTGGGGAGTTTGGCAGCCAGTGGAAGTGTTCCTGGAGCCACTCTGTAGCATTCTGGATGTGTGGAGTGTTGCATTGTCCTGCTGGAATTGCCCACGTCTGTTGGAATGCACAGTGGACATGAATGGATGCAGGTGATCAGACAGGACGCTTATGTACATGTCACCTGTCAAAGACATATCTAGATGTATCAGGGATCCCATACCCCCCAACTGCACATGCACCACACTATTACAGAGCCTCCACCAGCTTGACAGTCCCCTACTGACATGCAGGGTCCACGGATTAATGAGGTTGTGTCCATATCCATATATGTCCATCTGCTTGATATAATCTGAAACAAGACTCATCTGACCAGGTAACAAGTTTACAGTCATCAACAGTCCAATATCGATGTTGACGGGCCCAGGCGAGGCGCAAAGTTTTGTGCCATGCAGTCATCATCAAGGGCACACAAGTGGGCCTTTGGCTTCGAAAGCCCATACCAATGGTGTTTCGTTGAATGGTGCACTGATGGTCCAGTACTGAAATCTACAGCAATCTGCAGAAGTGTTGCACTTCTGCACATTGAACGATTTTCCTAAGTTGTCACTGGTCCCATTCTAGCAGTATCTTTTTCTGCATGTAGCAATGTTGGAGATTTGATGTTTTACTGGATTACTGATATTCGTGGTACACTTGTGAAATGGTCATATGGGAAAACCCCCCACTTCATCGCTACTCAGAGATACTGTGTCCCATCACTTGTGCGCCGACTATAACACCATGTTCAAATGCACTTAAATCTTTATAGCCTGCCACTGTCAGATCGATTACTGCTTCTACAACTGTGCCAGACATTTATTGTCTTATATGGGCATTGCCGACCGCAGTGCCATATTGTGCCTGTTTACGTGCCTCAGTATTTGAATGTGCAAGCCTATACCAGTTTCTTTGGCGCTTCAGTGTATAATGGCGAAAGCTTCCTTTTCTATCTGAGAGGATCTAGTTTGTGCAGGAGTAAGCACTTTTGAGGAACAAGCAAGACACACCAGAAACTACAATGTCATCCAGATAGTTTGCACAACCTGGCACAGACACTGTAAGTTGTTCCAAAAAATGTTGAAAAATAGCTAGTGCTTGCAACTCAAAAAGGCAACTGCAAGTAGGGGTATTGACAACTAACATATGTTTTGACTCTGTATCTAAAGGGAATTGTAAATTGGCAACCAACGAGCCAATTTTTGAGAATACTGACCACCTGATAACTCTGCAAAGAGTTCATCTGGCGCAGTATCAGGTACATATCCACTACAGATTTTGCACTCGCAGGAACTTTAAAATCACTCCAGATGCCCAGCTAGATCATTCACTTGATCCAATAGGCTGAAGAATGACAGATTCTGTGAATCGATCTCATTAATCTTTGACTTGTTCCCCGAATGACACTGGAACTGGATGGGCCTGGAAAAAACAAGGGCGAGCAGAAGGTTTCACGGTAGATGGCAATGAGCACTTGAAAATTGGCGGCACACCCCAATGCAGAAGAGAACTAAGAGGAAAACTCAAATCCAGTAAGGTTCTCAGTAAGTGTGTTATCTACAACAAGAAATGTTAAGTGAACAGACTACTGACCTGTAGGTCACTGGGCAGAGAAATGGCCAAGGATAGAAAACTAAAACTTTGTGTTCTGCCTTACGGCATGTCTTGTCATGGGGGAAGCCTCGTCAGAGAGGTCCACCGCATGAGCGTATAGGGAAGTAATTCCAGTGGTGGTTTCCCATTGCCTTCCACTGATGATGATGAAATGATAATGAGGACAACACGACACCTTGAGCGGAGAAAATCTCCAACCCAGCCAGGAATCAAACCAGGGCCACTTGGCGTGACAGACCGCCTTGCTGACCACTCGGCTATCGGGGCGGCCGACGATGGAAATATTCTGTTTATTACAATTTACTACCTTTCATGACACAGGGAGAAATGGAGGGGAGCATAAGTCTATACAAGTTTGGAGTTTGATGAGGTTACTGCAGCTCCTGTACCCACTTGCACATGTAGAACTTTATGAAAAATTGTAACATCAATGAAAAGCTTGTTTGGCGCAAAAGAAATAGCTGATACAATGTTTACATCCATATCCATATCAGGACTGTTGCGCTGAATTTTTGCATTAAAAACAGAAGCAATGAGACCTTTTTTGTTGCAATTATGACAGGTAGCCCAGTGTTTTGGGCAGTCTGAGTGTTCATGGTTAATGAAACAATAAGGGCAGGATGTGAGTGTGGAATGCAGATGTTGCTGTTTACTAGCCTGCTTACTATGTTGGTGCAGCTATGCTGGGAGCAAGACCGACCTCCTTGATGTTGCAATCATGTGTGGATTACTGCAACCATGTCTTTCCCATGCAAACTATCTGAAGCCTGGTGTGGAGGAGAGGGTTGGATTGCCACTAACTCACACCATGACTTAATTTGGTTACCTGTAGCTCAACATCTCGAACAACTGTGCATTAGCTAAAACCTCAGAGGGATGGATTTTCACACTGGAGGGCATGCTACCGCACCTCACAATCCAGAGCTAAACAGATGATAGCATCTCTAACCACCTGATCATCATACGGCTCTTTATGCACATCAGACATAAAATGACAATGAAGACTTAACCAATGGAGTTTAGCTGCTGATGCTCGAGAGGATTGATATGATTGCTTCCTACAGTGGTAAAACTCAACCTGGGATAGAACAACAGGGGTATGCTTGCAGTAGTATTTTGAAAGAAGTTCACATATTTAGTCAAACATTAAAGAAGACGGATCTTGCAGAGGGACAAACTGACATAGGACTGGATATATTCTTGGCAATATCCATTAAAGGAACAAGGCACGACATAACTTGTGTCAGTAATACAAAAAGCTTGAGAGTGTCGTCAGACATTGCTCATATGAGTCCCATTCCTCAACGGTCTCATAGTATATAGAAAAGATAGGCAGATAAACCATGGGGACCATGGAGGGCAAAACAGCAGGTGACAGAGACTGAGGAGCATGCCGACTGGACATAACAGAAGCCAATGATTGAAGTACCTGAGTCTGATTGTTCAGGACCTGCGATTGGTGGTACAATGCCATGGTGAATGATTCTTGCTGTTCGACCAACCAACGTAAAATGTCCTCCATAAGACCATCAGCCATTGTGAATTACACAGAGGACCAACCAGAGGAGAAATTTACGCAGAGAACAGGACCACACTCATGGCCAATCGTGTTGTAACTTCGGCTAGCCTTAAATGGACTGGGTCGTTGGCGGGCTCTGATGGTGATCGCACACGTAACACTGCCGCATGCATAGCCTTTTGAAAGTATGGACATGCGTCACTGCAACTTACACAAACTTTCTGGCCACAGTCTTCATCAGGAAAAGAGAAACAGACAAACCACACCCCATTTATACACACAAGCAAGCACACCTCAAACACACATGACTGCCAATTCCAGCAGTTCAGACCACTGCCTGGCCTGGCTCTGGACAAAAGCTTTGTGTAAGCATCTTTTAAGTGTGCCTGGCTGCAACTTAACACGTCTTCTTCATGGTAAGCAGCAATCTATGTTTTCCTATACTGCTGATATTCCTATGTCACACAATACACTTCTACTCCCGGATATAAAAAACAACACAGCTGCAGCTGCCTTACCTCTAACAGCAGGCAGAGGCCAACTCATGAGGTCCATCACTAATGCGATAGGTTTTAAATGTAGTACAACTGACTGTTGCTGACTTACACACAACACAGTTTGCAGCTTGTAGAAATTTTACAATGGTGGTGTTCTGGAAGTATCTGCTGCCAAACTTGGTATTTCTTTTCAAAGGTGGTGAACTCCTGGTGGAGTCTCTCAATCCTAAAGCAATTCCTGCTGCTGGTACAGCAGCTGCTGATCTTGTTACTGTTGCTGACATAACTGTGCCACTAGGTGCTCCAAATTTACGTCCAATGGTGGCAGACTTAATATTTATGTTCCAGGGATTGTTGGCTCTCAGTCTTGTGTATTTCCAGCACATGTATCAGTGTCATCACTTGTGGGATACAATTATGCCTGGATAATAGCAGCCTAGAAATTTATTTTTGTTACCTTAGACATAGTAATGTTCAGAACTAGTGTCTGGCTGTGTCACCACATAAGTGCAGTCTGGCTTTCTTATTGCAAGTAGTCTCCCCCAGCACCTACACTGCCCATTCCACTGCGTGGAAGTGTGGGAGACTGAGACGCAGTAAACATTTTGATCCCAGATGATGGTACTATCTCCTCTCTCAGCTTATAAAATATGCCTGAACCTGTTGTGAAGAAATTTGCATCCACAGTATCAAAAGAATATTTTTAAGAAAGGAATTTCTCACCTACTTCGCGCCTTTAGCAAATTTTTACCCATTTTTCACCCAGTAAACAGTTTTACCGACAAGAAAACATCACCAACTTGACTTCATACTTTAAGAACAAAAAAAAAAAAAAACACACACTCGCAAGATATCAGCTCAAGCTATCAATCCTACATGAAAACATGGGCCATTATTTTGATACTACGCAGTTAAGAGTGAGTAAGAATGCCACGTTCACAGTGTCGGTGAACCCAAAACTGATAGTTCTTTGTTTCTTACATCAAAGTGTGCAGGTTCTAACCTGTAACAGGTGCCGCAGATCTCTTTACTTTAAATACTTTTATATTGTAATTCACAAATGCTGCAAAAAATTTTGAAATAAATAAGTACTTCATCAACAAAGCAGTGGGGTACTAATTATTAATGAATCTGTTTTGTGTTATTTTCTTTGGACTGAAAAGCTGACACTGTTAAAGTGAAATACATCCACAGGAGTTGCACTTTTCCTCAACACCATTGGCATGATTACACTTTAATTCAAAAATCAGTAACACCATAGATGACTTGTCAGCACAGCAGAAACCATGTGAGGGGCCCAGGTTCGATTCTTCGCCCTGTTGGCAATTTTCTGCACTCAGGGACTAGGTGTTGTGTTGTTTTCATTATCATTTCATCCTCATTGACACACAAGTCGCTGAAGTGGTGTAAACTAAAAAGGCTCACACCAGGTGACCAGTCTACCTGATGGGAGTTGCTATCCACAGTTCTTCAGTTGCTTCAGCTTTTTCATTTTGATCTTGACGTATCTACAGGGTGGTCCATTGATCGTGACCGGGCCAAATCTCTAACGAAATAAGCGTCAAATGAAAAAACTACACAGAACGAAACTTGTCTAGCTTGAAGGGGGAAACCAGATGGCGCTACGGTTGGCCCGCTACATGGCGCTGACATAGGTCATATGAATATCAACTGCTTTTTTTTTGTTTTTTTTTTAAATTGGAACACCCCTTTTTATTACAAATTCGTGTAGTACATAAGGAAATATGAATGTTTTAGTTGGACCACTTTTTTTGCTTTGTGATAGATGGCACTGTTATAGTTACAAACATATGGCTCACAATTTTAGACAAACAGTTGGTAACAGGTAGGTTTTTTAAATTAAAATACAGAATGTAAGTACATTTGAACATTTTATTCCAGTTGTTCAATGTGATACATGTACCTTTGTAAACTTATCATTTCTGAGAATGCATACTGTTACAGCGTGATTACCTTTAAATACCACATTAATCCAAAAAATGCTCAAAATGATGTCTGTCAACCTCAATGCATTTGGCAATACATGTAATGACATTCCTCTCAATAGCTAGTAGTTCGCCTTCCGTAATGTCCGCACATGCATTGAAAATGCACTGACGAATGTTGTCAAGTGTTGTCGGTGGATCACGATAGCAAATATCCTTCAACTTTCCCCAAAGAAAGAAATCCAGGGACATCACATCCGATGAACCTGCGGGCCATGTTATGGTGCTTCGACGACCAATCCACTTGTCATGAAATATGCTATTTAATACCGCTTCAACCGCACACGAGCTATGTGCCAGACATCCATCATGTTGGAAGTGCATCGTCATTCTGTCATACACTGAAACATCTTCTAGTAATATCGGTAGAACATTACGTAGGAAATCAGCATACAATGCACCATTTAGATTGCCATCGATAAAATGGGGGCCAATTATCCTTCCTCCCATAATGCCGCATCATGCATTAACCCACCAAGGATGCTGATATTCCACTTGTCGCAGCCATCAGGGATTTTCCATTGCCCAATAGTGCATATTATGCCGGTTTACGTTACTGCTGTTGGTGAATGACACTTCGTCGCTAAATAGAACGCAAGCAAAAAATCTGTCATTGTCCTGCAACTTCTCTTGTGTCCAGTGGCAGAACTGTACATGATATTCAAAGTTGTTGCCATGCAATTCCTGGTGCATAGAAATATGGTATGGGTGCAATCAATGTTGATGTAGCAGTTTGTCTGCTACTGATGTGCGGATTAGCTGTGACAGCAACTAAAACACCTGCTTGGGCATCATCATTTGTCGCAGGTTGTGAATGTGGCTGAACACTTCCTATTTCCTTAAATAACGAAACTATCCAGTGAACGGTCCGGACACTTGGATGTCGTCGTCCAGGATAACGAGCAACATACGTAGCACACGCCCATTGGGCCTTTTGATCACAATAGCCATACATCAACACGTTTAACATGGGTAATGTATCACGAAGCAAATACCGTCCGCACTGGCGGAATGTTACGTGATACCATGTACCTATACGTTTGTCACTATTACAGTGCCATCTATCACAAAGCGAAAAAAGTGGTCCAACTAAAAGATTCCTATTTCTTTACGTACTACACAAATATGTAATAAAAAATGGGGGTTCATATTTTAAAAAAACGCAGTTGATACCCATTTGACCTATAGCAGCGCCATCTAGTATGCCAACCATAGCGCCATCTGGTTTCCCCCTTCAAGCTAGACAAGTTTCGTTCTCTGTAGTTTTTTGTTTGACACTTATTTCGTGTGATAGTTGGCCCAGTCACGATCAATGGACCACCCTGTATAATTAAAATAGAACATATACCGTATGTGTGTGGAGTTGACATATTATGTACTCTTTTTCACAAAAGAAAAAAAAATGAGCTCTTGAAAAAGATTTCAAAGCACACTGGGCACGTGTGATGTCCTATATTGTCCTCTTTCCTCACCTTCAACATCCTGCAAGGGGGAGAGTGCTGGTTGTCACTCTGTTGGACAGCAGTTCATGCTCGAGCGTCAGGCAGCTGCAATGGGGCAAAGTGAGTGACAAATAACCGGGTAGTGCAAAAGTTCAAAAGCTGTACATTCAGGTCATAGCTGCACACCACCAGAAAAATGGCCCAAATTTTTGCATGAGATCAATTGCTAGGACTGGTGTTTTGCTAGTGTCCTTTGCTTCTTCCTACAATAAGAGGTCAAACTGCTGATGTTTTCTTGTGAGCCTGCATTTATAATTTTGCTTAACAGTATCAAACTGCTGCTATCTGATCATAAGAGTCAGACATACAATTTATGTTGTGGCTCATATGTATTTGACAAAAAACTGGTGATAGCAAGGACAACACTCAGGACAGAACCCTGAGGCACAATGTTTTCCTGGATAAATGTGTCCGACAAGGCGGAAACCACACATACCTTGAAAACTTGGTCTTTTAAAAATTCCTGAAGGAAACGGGGCAGGCGCCCATGGAAGCCCCTACACACAAAGAGCACAGAGGATACCAGTCCTCCAGTACGTGTTGTGGGCTCTGTACAAATCAAAACACATGGCCACAATCTGGTATTTCCACAGAAAACAATTCTTGACATGAGTGGACAAAGTGATGAGATGGTTAACTGCAGAACAGCACTCTTGAAATTCACACTGTGCAATGGTTGTAAATTGCAAGACTCGAGCCACCATGCCAGTCAGGCATGAATCATACTTTCCATCACCGTGGAAAAACAGCTGGTGAGAGAAATGGGGCGGTAGCTAGAAGTAAGTGTTTCTCCTTACTGGGCGTAAGTATGGGTATGACAGTGGCTTCACTCCAGCATCTGGGAAACATGCCCTCTGTCCAGATGTGGTTGTACGTATGAAGCAGGAAGTGTTGCCCACAATGGAAGTTTGCTGCAACATCTGAATGTGAACATCATCTGGCCCTGGGGCGTAGGATCTGGTAAAGCGTGAGCATGATCTAGCTTCCTCGTAGTAAAGGCGCCATTGTAGCACTCATGATTCTGAGAAGAGAAGGGTATCGCCCAAGCCTCCTCTGCCAATTTTCGATGGAGGAAGGCACAGCGATAGTGGGAGGGGCTCAAAATCTCCACAAAATGGCGGCCCAAGGTGTTGAAGATAGCAACAGAGTCCACAATGACACTGTCTGCTACTGTCAGACCAGAAATTGGGGAACAGATCTTGGTCCTAGAAAGCAGTTGGAGGTTGTCCACATGATGGAAGAGGGAGTGGAACTGTTAAAAGAGCTATTGAATAAAATTCAGCTAGCTTTTTTGCTATCGCGAAGAACATGACAACACTGCACACACAACTGTTTATAATGAATGCAGTTTGCCGTTATAGGATGATGGTTAAAAATGCAGAGAGCACATCTCTGCACGAGCTGCCTCGCAGCACACCTCAATCCACCAAGGGACCAGGACGCAGTATGGTAAAGAGTAAGTGTGAGGAGTGGAATGTTCTGCAGTGGTAAGGATGACATTTGTAAGATATTCTACCTGGTCATCACAGCTGGGGAAATGTTTGACTAAGGTCGCCAGGGAGCAGTAAAGCCTCCAGACGGCCTTAGTAAGTTGCCATTTGGGTGTGCACATAGGTGGGATAGGAGTCAGTTAATGGATAGCACAGGGGAAATGATCACTCGAGTGTACGTCAGAGCGAATGGATCACTCGAGGCGATGGGCAAGCTGGGCAATGCAGAAGGATAGGTCCAAATGGGAGTAGGTCTACGTGGAGTCTGAATGGAAAGTGAGTGCTCCTACATCCAAGGGTTGCATGTTCTAAATGCTGGCATTTAAAGCAGCATATTGGGTCTGGCTCATACAGCTGTACATTTAGGCGAAGAAAGCCTGCCCTGACATTCTCTGAGAGTTTGGGGGTGTTGAAGGTAAGAATGAATAAGTCAGATTTCACCATGTTTCCATCCACCCTTTTCATAACGTTCTCAACATACACAGTTCCCTCTGGAGCCCACTCACTCTTCAGTTCTTCAATTGGTAGATCAATTATGTCTGTACAGGATACAACACCTTTGCTGAAGTTCAAAGTGCTGTGGAGCTCTGTATCAATGGCATATTTGCCCAGGCACTTAGTGCTCTGTAGGTTAACAGCTTGTTGGGAACTGGATATTTCAACCAACAGCATTCCATTAAACAACCACTTTACAGAGTTTAAAGTCCCAGCAATTCCTTTGAAGCCATTCTGGATGTAAAAAGGTGAGACTTTCTTGAAACTTCCTTCTTTCCTTTTTATTACTAAAAACACATTCTGATTACTAGCCTGTGTTCTTTTACTCTTTACTGCTGTGTGCTGCCCTACTCTTGCGTATGGAGGGCTTATTACCCGAGCCCTTTTATTAGTTGGGGTGTTAGTACCTTCCAGTGGCCTATACTTTCCGCTGGTAGGAGGAGAAGATGATTTTGGAGGATCCATTTTGGTCCCATAAGAAGTTAGGGTCCACTCACACAGAGCTCCGCGGGCCTGTATAAGCCTTATACAACTGAGGTTAAGCAGGTTTACCAGAGATTGCCCACTAATGACTGTTCCACCTCAATAGCCACACATCCCAGCGGCACGCAGCGTACCTTGAGATTGAGGGGTTTGTTATAGAGGTTTATTCCAACCTTGCAATACGGGTGGTCAAGCCAAGAGCCCCATTCCCTGAGACACACAACGCTCCACTGCCGCGCCGCACAGTGGTCGCTGAAGCTCACCCAGGGCTTATGGTGACAGAACTGGCAGCACTTACCAGTCACCAGTTCAGGAACCCAGTGGTCACTAAGTATGTACCCAGCAAATGAATGTTCCCCAAGGGAAGGGAAAAAGAACAGCAAAAGGACAGACATGCAACATAGAAGGGAAAAGATGCTCCAAGGCCAGGGGCCCCATGGTAGCCAAGCACGAACCTGCCTAAGGGTGGCGAGCCCCCTGAGGGGAATCACTAAATTGCAAGCCTCTACCACACAGACCCACATGCATCCCTTAATCCCAGACACTCAGAGCACTGCCAGCCATTCCTCATTTCACAACTGCTGGCACTTCCTGTGTAGTGCACACATGACAGCCTGCACGGGAATAAGAAACTCTTGCCACTTCCTGTCCTCTGCAGGCCTCCTCGGCAACCCAATCAGCCTGTTCATTTCCCTGTATCCCTACATGACCTGGCACCCAGCAGGATGACACCTGCTTACCCCACCATTCGAGCAAGCATAGTTGGTCATATATCAGCCGGACCAACTCCTCAGCTGGGTACAGGTTCTGTAAAGACTGGAAGGCACTAAAGGAATCAGAGCAGATGAGAAACCATTTACCCCAAATGCGATGGATCTGCTCCAGTGCCTTCGGGATCATGTGGAACTCCACTGCTAAAAAAATTGTATACTCAGCAGCAAGACGAACCCTAGTGACATGATCAGGGAATGTGACAGAGCAGCCAAGAGAATTTTCCTTGTTTAACACCATCAGTGTAAACTACTGTGAAACAATGATGCATATACAAAATGTTGAAAACAAGAGATTGAAATGTAAAATCTAGCATAGTATCTTTCCTAAACCACCCCATGAACAATAGACCTTGCTGCTGGTGGGGAAGCTTGCGTGCCTCAACGACAGAGACAGCCGTACCGTAGGTGCAACCACAATGGAGGGGTATCTGTTGAGAGGCCAGACAAATGTGTGGTTCCTGAAGAGAGGCAGCAGCCTTTTCAGTAGTTGCAGCAGCAACAGTCTGGACGATTGACTGATCTGGCCCTGCAACACTAACCAAAACAGCCTTGCTGTTGTGGTACTGCGAACGGCTGAAAGCAAGGGGAAACTACAGTCTTAATTTTTCCCGAGGGCATGCAGCTTTACTGTATGATTAAATGATGATGGCGTCCTCTTGGGTAAAATATTCCTGAGGTAAAATAGTCCCCCATTCGGATCTCCGGGTGGGGACTACTCAAGAGGACATTGTTATCAGGAGAAAGAAAACTGGCGTTCTATGTATCAGAGCGTAGAATGACAGATCCCTTAATCAGGCACATAGGTTAGAAAATTTAAAAAGGGAAATGGATAGGTTAAAGTTGGATATAGTGGGAATTAGTGAAGTTCGGTGGCAGGAGGAACAAGACTTTTAATCAGGTGAATACAGGGTTATACATACAAAATCAAACAGTGGTAATGCAGGAGTAGGTTTAATAATGAATAAAAAAAGGTGTATGGATAAGCTACTACAAACACATTATTGTGGCCAAGATAGACATGAAGCCCATGCCTACTACAGTAGTACAAGTTTATATGCCAACTAGCTCTGCAGATGATGATGAAATTGATGAAATGTATGATGATATAAAAGAAATTATTCAGGTAGTGAAGGGAGACGAAAACTTAATAGTCATGGGTGACTGGAACTCGACAGTAGGAAAAGGAAGAGAAGGAAACGTAGTAGGTAAATATGGAGTGGGGCTAATAAATGAAAGAGGAATCCTCCTGGTAGAATTTTGCACAGAGCATAACTTAATCGTAGCTAACACTTGGTTCAAGAATAATGAATGAAGGTTGTATACATGGAAGAACCCTGGAGATACTAGAAGGTTTCAGATAGATTATATAATGGTAAGACAGATTAAGGAACCAGGATTTAAATTGTAAGGTATTTCCAGGGGCAGATATGGACTCTGACTACAATCTATTGGTTATGAACTGTAGATTAAAACTGAAGAAACAGCAAAAAGGTGGGAATTTAAGGAGATGGGACCAGGATAAACTGAAAGAACCAGAAGTTGTACAGAGTTTCAGGGAGAGCATAAGGGAACAATTGACAGGAATGAGGGAAAGAAATACAGTAGAAGAAGAATGGGTAGCTTTGAGGGATGAAGTAGTGAAGGCAGCAGAGGATCAAGTAGGTAAAAAGACGAGGGCTAGTAGAAATCCTTGGGTAACAGAAGAGATAGTGAATGTAATTGATGAAAGGAGAAAATACAAAAATGTAGTAAGTGAAGCAGGCAAAAAGGAATACAAACGTCTCAAAAATGAGATTGACAGTAAGTGGAAAATGGCTAAGCAGGGATGGCTAGAGGACAAATGTAAGGACGTAGAGGCTTATCTCATGAGGGGTAAGATAGATACTGCCTACAGGAAAATTAAAGAGATCTTTGGAGAAAAGAGAACCACATGCATGAATATCAAGAGCGCAGATGGAAACCCAGTTCTTAGCAAAGAAGGGAAAGCAGAAAGTTGGAAGGAGTATATAGAGGGTCTATACAGGGGCGATGTTCTTGAGGACAATATTATGGAAATAGAAGAGGATGTAGATGAAGACGAAATGGGAGAATACGATACTGCGCAAAGAGTTTGACAGAGCACTGAAAGACCTGTGTTGAAACAATGCCCCGGGAGTAGACAACATTCTATTAGAACTACTGACAGCCTTGGGAGAGCCAGTCTGACAAAACTCTACCAGTTAGTGAGCAAAATGCATGAGACAGGCAAAATACCCTCAGACTTCAAGAAGAATACAATAATTCCAATCCCAAAGAAAGCATGTGTTGACAGATGTAATAGTTACCATACTATCAGATTAATAAGTCACAGCTGCAAAATACTAACGTGAACTCTTTTTACAGATGAATGGAAAAACTGGTAGAAGCCGACATCGGGGAAGATCATTTTGGATTCCGTAGAAATGTTGGAACATGTGAGGCAGTACTGACCCTATGACTTATATTAGAAGAAACATTAAGGAAAGGCAAACCTACATTTCTAGTATGTGTAGACTTAGAGAAAGCTTTTGACAATGTTGAATAGAATATTCTCTTTCAAATTCTGAAGGTGGCAGGCGTAAAGTGCAGGGAGCGAAAGGCTATTTACAATTTGTACAGAAAGCAGATGGCAGTCATAAGAGTCGAGGGGCATGAAAGGGCAGCAGTGGTTGGGAAGAGAGTGAGACTGGGTTGTAGCCTCTCCCCGATGCTATTCAATCTGTATATTGAACAAGCAGTAAAGTAAACAACAGAAAAGTTCAGAGTAGGTGTTAAAATCCATGGAGAAGAAATAAAAACTTTGAAGTTCGCCGATGACATTGTAATTCTGTCAGAGACAGCAAAGGACTTGGAAGAGCATTTGAACGGAATGGACAGTGTCTTGAAAGGAGGATATAAGACGAACATCAACAAAAGCAAAACAAGGATAATGGAATGTAGTCGAATTAAGTCGGGTGATGCTGAGGGAATTAGGTTAGGAAATGAGACACTTAAAGTAGTAAAGGAGTTTTGTTATTTGGGGAGCAAAATAACTGATGATGGTTGAAGTAGACAGGATATAAAATGTAGACTGGCAATGGCAAGGAAAGCGTTTCTGAATAAGAGAAATTTGTTAACATCGAGTATAGAGTTAAGTGTCAGGAAGTCGTTTCTGAAAGTATTTGTATGGAGTGTGCCATGCATGGAAGTGAAGCATGGACGATAAATAGTTTAGGCAAGAAGAGAATAGAAGCTTTCAAAATGTGGTGCTACAGAAGAGTGCTGAAGATTAGGTGGGTAGATCACGTAACTAATGAGGAGATACTGAGTAGAATTGTGGAGAAGAGGAGTTTGTGGCACAACCTGACTAGAAGAAGGGATCGGTTGGTAGGGCAGTTCTGAGGCATCAAGGGGTCATCAATTTAGTACTGGAGGGCAGTGTGGAGGGTAAAAATCGTAGGGGGAGACCAAGAGAGGAATACACTAAGCAGATTCAGAAGGATGTAGGCTGCAGTAGGTATTGGGAGATGAAGAAGCTTGCACAGGATAGAGTAGCATGGAGAGCTGCATCAAACCAGTCTCAGGACCGAAGACCACAGTGACGACGATGATGATGACGACGACGACGACGACAACAACAACAACATCTTTCCTAAAATTAGTCAAGTCTAAAATAAATCCAGGTCTCTGGATCAGCCAAGGTGGAAATCTGCTCCAACCTCAACGTAATGGCCACACCCATCTTGAGAAGGCAAACCTGTGCGCGAAGGCCATAGGATCTCATTGCTCATTGTCTGTTACGAAAAAGCCATGGCAGTGGAAGCCGAGCAATGGTACTGTATGCAGGTGTGTATGGTGTGGACGGTGTTTCATATGGCTGGCACACCTAAGTAGCCTCACATGATGTGAAGTCTTGGTTCACCAGCCTCTGCACAGAGGCTGGATGCACCAGAATGGAAATTCCCTGATAATTACAGGATAAAAAAGACAGTAGACCAAAATAAAATTCAATGTAGTGAAACATTATCTTTAAATATGGTTATTTTAATCCTGAAAATAGCTCTGTGCTGTTTCTCAATAGGAACCTACTTTAATATGAAATAACAACAAAACAATGATTCTACATCTCTTACTCTTCCATTATTGAGTTCAAACATTAATCCATAAATGACCTACCAAGAAGAAGTAACATCTTTGTTTTAAGAATTGCCATCACTTCTATATCAAATGTTTGTTCTCTGCAAGTTCACTTTCCCATATGAAGTAGAAATGTTTCACTGATAAATCTATGGCCAAATGCAACAATCTTGGCAAGGCTTAGGTTCAAAAGTTTTGCCAGAACAAGATGATGAATACAGTATGCACTACTCACATAGAGTTTTCCATTTTAATACTGTTTGTCAATCCTCCATAAAAGTAGTGTGGATTACATGTGCTTCCGTCGGTCACAGCCCATTTTACGATGTATACACAAAGGCTATATTTATGTATAGCCCTTGTAACAGCCAGTGGAACTAAGGAAATTTGTCAAAAACCATAACAAGATAAGTGCGTTTAGCCGAGCCGTTTGAACGGTGTTTGTAGAAACACAGAATGAGGCAATGGAGTTTTGGTGAAGCTGGCTTGTCCACAACTTTAATTTTATTCATGTGGTCACACAGTCTTATTTTGTTAATGTTTAGAGATCTTATCTTCTCTGACACTAAACACAAAGGCATCAATAAAAACATAATTCCAGAGATATGTATATTTTCAACAATCATTGTGTATTGTGAGTAAACTGATTAGCAATTTCTTGCACATCAATTATACAGACTTCTTACAGAACAAATTTTTCAGTGGAACAATAGTATGTTTTGAATAAAGGAACAATAGCAGATGGGGGCAACAGTTTGACCACAATAAGTTGGCCATTTAAGCAACAGCTATTGGGAACAGCAAGAGGTGTGCTTTGTTCCTGCATTCAGGCTGCTGAGGGGGGAGAAACAGTGAGAGCAAGGCAGCACAGACTCCTTCCCAAAGTGCTGGCGCCATTACCTGTATTTTGTGCTTATACAGAAGCAGATGCATGACGTGTGAATATTTTTCAGCACTTTGCGACAAATGAATGTCTTCCACAAGTGCCAAGTTTCCCCATTACAGGCAGCACCAGCAAAAAGAGTCAACTTCTTGAGGACAAACTGTATAGAGGCAAGTGGCAAGGCAAACAATGTAATTATTCAATCAGAAAAGCTTTACAATTCATATGATTAAGAGCAGGCATCAATCAGAACAGCAAAGATTTGTCTTTATATAGACACTGCTTATAATTACTTGTGTTGCCCTTTCCAAAAAGTTAAAGAGAGGAAGAGCACCCACTATTCATCAGAGTGCTACCCCTAAAACAGAAAACAGTGTGCGAGGGAAAAAATGGGCTAACTGCATCCACAAGCAGTTTTGTTAAAACTGAGTAAAAGAAAGATGACCACGGTGGTTAGTAAAGGAGACAGGGTCAAGGGTCCTACAGACCAAGAATGCAGTGGAGATGCCCCAACCTCAACCTCAACCCCTACCCTGAAAGTAGTTTAAAATATTATATCAGAGAATAAAAACAATTTTCACAGAGAAAACTTAAAAGCATCTGAAGTTAGTTTGCATACCATACTCTGCAGCAAGCATAGAAATACTTGCTTTGTAAATAAAATTGCCTTTTCCTGTTGCCACTTTATTTTTCCCCTGACGCATTGCATCTTTTCTTGTTCTAAAGCATCATTAGTGGGATGATTTGTTGTAATCTATGTTTCCTCCCACTGGGTTTGGAGGTTGCACTACCACTTTATTACTGACATATAAGCACAGTTTTGGGTTCCGACCTTTTAAACAATGTTCACCATGTTCCTCCTCCTTTTCTGTGGTGTTCTACTGTTCTTTTGCCATTCAACATAGCTATGCCTTCAGACACTGTGCTTTTAACAACATAAATATTGCAACTTCATTATCCCACGTATAATGCCTTAGAACAAGAAAAAGACGAAATGCGGCTGGGAAAAATAAATTAAGAGGCAGTAGGGAAAGGCGGTTTTATTTACAAAACAAGTATTTAAAAGCATCTCACTGTCCATGAGTTGCTTGATAATATCAGAGGCAAAGAATCCAGAAAGCCATACATCAGCATGGAAAGCTGGATGGAGGGGGCATTCCACCAGGATGGGAGTTACTGCCTGAAACGCTCTGCAACGACAATGTGGGAGTTGCTCATTACATAAAATAAATCTATGTGTTAACCTGATATGATGGATGCAGCAGTGACAGAACAGTGGATTCCTTCTGAGAGGTACAGGAAGAGGAGCACCATGAAGCCATAGTCTCCCAGATAGTGTGGAAGTTATTAAAGGAGCAACAGACTACAACATGATGATCATTCTCCGAGTGATGAAGATATTTGCACCTGCAAATCAAATGTTGGGTAAGTAATCACTTCTGTAGCCAAATTGCCCCCACAGAAAGACAATTAGGTAGGCAGTACGACTTAGGTCATATGGAAAGTCATGAATAGCAGATATCATGGGGTGACAAGAGTAACTTTGATCAATAGGACTGCTGAAACGTAAGGCACTGTGAATGGCTGTCAGCTCCATCATCAAAAACATCATCATCTCAGTAACAGATGAGGCTCCTTTCCAGAGGTATAAGTAAATGCACATCTTGTCCTATCCATGACTTTAGAGCTACCACTGAAAACGACAGTAGCACCTCGATACTCATGAAGAACTGAGAATGCTACAGGACTAGACAGGAAGACATCGGTGGCCAGTTTTACTCCATGATGTTGGATTGAATCCAACAACTTGAAAGTTGAAGTCGCCACTGAGCCATAAATCTGGAAATCATTGTCTAATTGTATGTATATGAAGATGGTGTCTGTTGTTTCGGACATGTCCGGAAGAACAGATACCATTAGTGATCTTGCAGCTCTTGAAGAATTAAATCCAGACCATTAGCTGCTTACAGGGGTTGATAAATATCAGGGGGACAGTTGAAAATGTGCACCCCAACCGGGACTCGAACCCAGGATCTCCTGCTTATATGGCAGACAATCTATCCGACTGAGCAATCCTCGGTGGCTCAGTCGGATAGAGCGTCTGCCGTGTAAGCAGGAGATCCTGGGTTCGAGTCCTGGTTGGGGCACACATTTTCAACTGTCCCCGTTGCTATTTATCAACGCCCGTAAGCAGCTAATGGTCTGGATTTCATTGTCCAATTCGGTTAAGATCACATGATCTGCTCCCCAAGAGGTGGGGCAAGGAAGAATAGAGCTTTAAGCTTTTGTACGCACTTTTCTAGTGGCGAATATGGAGTACTCATGTCAGACCTTTATCAAGGAAGAGTACAAAAAACTCAAGATTCTGTAACAAAGTCCAAGTGCTGGGTACCCATGTAGAGTGCTGGGTCCGGATGGTCAATCATAAGACAACAGACAGGCACGACTCTGTTTTTCTGGGAGAAATCTGAAGCCAAGGCAAAAGGGTCCAAGTGTCAGTCCTTAGAATGGCAACTTGCAGTTGGTGTTGAATCGAGGCTAAAGACTGGGAGCAGAGATCATCAATGTATAGTGTGGCGGTGACCAGTGGGCCAACGGAGGCTGTTGGCTCATTGATAGCAATGACACAGAGTGTACTGCGCAGCCCAGAGCAATGCAGAAAGCTGTTCTCTTGGAAGATTAGTGAGCTGAGAGAAGTGCTTAATACAACATGAAACAACTGGTGGGACACAAACTGACTAGCAAAAGTTGGTACCAAGCCTCTAAAGCCCCATTCACGGAAGGTACATAAAATGTAATGGCACGAAGCAGTATTATGTATCTTATGTGGTTCAAAAAAAAGACTGCAGTAATGTGACAGCATTAAGAAACAGGCTGTCAGATTGTTGTTTACAACCTAAACAGATGGTTAGTTGTATACTGCCCCTCCTGGACACAGGAATGACATAGGGACGAAAGGTACAACAATTCGAGAACCTGGTACCATCCTTGCAAGCAGTTTGCTGAGCAAATTAGTGAGGCAAACGGTCATTTGCTGTCAAAGGACGTTGGGTTTTTTGTCTGATTTGAGGATTGGGACGCCAATACTATCTCGTCACTGTGAAGGTGTAGCACCTTCTAGCCGAGAATGGTTGAAAACCTTGCGTAGATGGAGTCTTATTGTAACATTTAGATGCTGGATCATCTAATTATAAACTGAATCAGTGCCTGGGGACAAATTGTGTGATGTGTGATAAGTCTCAAGACCTTTCCAGTTTGTTATATAATTCAGCAAGATTAGAGGTAAAGGATACAGAATGCCTTCAACTTGTCTATTACACACTCAAAAAGTAGCTCGGTAAGATGAGGACACCAATGCTGTCACAAAGCGGTCACATGGTGTTTGACAAGAACAAATGTATTAGCAGATACCCCACCACGGGGAGGAGACACAGGACATTTACCAGCAGACTACGGAGCTTGGCCCAGAGCTAAAATGAAGAGGCAGATGTTCTCAATGAGAAGACATAGCACTCCCTGCATTCCTTCTTACTGTGAACCTTAGCAGAGAGATGCTTAAAACTGATGAAGATGATCTGTGAAGGATGTCACCTGAGACAGAGTGAATCCACTGAAAGAGAGTAACAGTTCAAGCAACATGACTGCCCGTCTCATGAGGTCTCTCACTACCTCATCAATGCCTTCTGACAGGTGCAAGTGGATATATAAAACTGTCAGTTGCCAATTTGAAGAGCCCAAAATGGTAGCAGGCTTACTGAAAGTGACAAGATCACCAGAAAGAGGTCACTGTCCCAAAGACCCTTGTATAGTAACTATTGCAGCAAAGCTATGATTTTGGGAAGAGATCATATGGTTGACAGCCAAAAAGGTGCCATGGGTGGTGCTAAAGATAGCAGCTAGCTCTAAATGTGGAAATACATAAGTTAATGTAGATGAGTACAAAGAACAACCCTGTAATGTTCAAATGTTGCATTACTAGTGTCGTGCTTGACACTGTCGACTCATTTACATATCTGGGTGTAATGTTGCAGAGCGATATGAACTGAAATGAGCATGTGAGAACTGTAGTAGGGAAGGCAAATGGTTAACTTTGGTTTACTGGCAGAATTTTAGGAAAGATTGGTTCGCCTGTAAAGGAGACTGCACATGGGATGCTGGTCTGAACTAGTCTTGAGTACTGCTTGATTGTTTGGGATCCACATCAGATCAAATCAAAGGAAGCCACTGAAGCTTTCAAAGAAAGGTTCCTAGATTTATTATCAGTAGATTGAAACAACATGTAAGTGTTACAGAGACACTTTGGGAACTCAAATGGGAATCCCTGTAGGGAAGGCAACATTCTTTTCGAGAAATGCTCTTGAGAAAATTTAAACAACCAGCATTTGAAGCTGACTGCCACACGGTTCTAACACCACAAACACTCATTGTACCTAAGGAACATGATGATAACATACTAGGGCTCATACATAAGCATATAAACAGTCATTTCCCCTCACTCTATTTCAGCAGTGATACAGGGTACACTCCGCCATGCACCATATGGTGGCTTGCGGACTATCTATGTAGCTGTAGATGTGAAGTTGGTAAGAGGACCATCACTGAGAAGACAGATCAAGATGAGAAAGAAGTTGGTTAATCAGAAGTCTCTACCAGACAAAGTCTTTCTGGGAGGGGGTTGGGGGGGGGGGGGGGGGGGGCAGAGTGCTAAGAGGTGGTGCACATCAAAATACCCAACTAGGAGAAAAAGGGAGGATAGTGGTGGGGAGAGAGTGGTTGTTGAATTAAAGTGATCATGTTGATTTAACTGTCCTGCTAGGAGGCAAGTAAAATTACAAATGATGTGAAATTTAAAATTTTCCAGTTGAATTAAATGATCAAAGAGATTGCAGCAGGTCATCGTAAACTTCACTCCAAGATATTTCGAGTAGACATCTGTCAGTCATAGTGACAGGTGGGCCCCATTGTCTGGCAGCAGCACCCTCACTGGTGGAACTGTGAAGCTCAGCTGTTTTCGGCATTGCCTCTCGCTGAAGCCATCTGAGTATTCTGGCATCTTCATCTGGAGCAAATATCAGAGATGATGGGATTCCACACATTATCCAGCCTGTAGCCACTACAACAGTTCATTACATTTTCCATGATGTGTATTTCTATGGATTCTTTTATAATGAAGATGTTGCTATGGCCAAAATTGATGTTTTGTCACACTCCATTGAATGTCAACTGGAGATACAATGTTCCACAATTGCAGACTTGCAGGGCCGCAAAAAGGCTAGTGCAATGTTTATGTCCTGTGCAATGTTCTTTCCACAGTGCGTGTTGTTTGTCATATATAGGCTATATCACATTGGCAAGGTCTTTTGTAAATTCCCACCTTCTGCAATAACAAATTATCCTTCACCAATTCCAGCAGGTTCTAAATCTTAGAGGGTGGGCCGAAAATTACTAACTTAAAGATTCTTGTTATTTTGAAAGAAATATTTCCATCGAAAGGAAGAAAAGCTAGGGACTTTGCTGGCACATTTGCCTCTTTACACCCTTCCTGGTTCTTCGTTTTAGATGAGAATACCCTATTAATTTGCCAAGTAGAGTATCCATTGTCTCTGAACACTGTCTTTAAATGTGCAAGCTCTTTAGGCAAACTATCTGCAACCGACGCCACATGGGGTCGGCGTACAAGGGTTTTAAGCACATACATGGTTTGACATGGTTGATGGCAACTTGACAAGTGCAAGTAAAATTCACTGTAAGTGGGCTTACGATAAATAAAATGTCTCAGAGAGTTGTCACTTTTCCATCTAAGTAAAAGATCCAGGAATGGAAGATGACCATCTTTCTCTAATTCCATTGTAAATCGAATACTCTCATGAATTGACTTAAAAATTATGTAAAAACTCCATTAACTTATCTTCTCCATGGTGCCGCACTATGAAAGTATCATCCACATACCTAATACATAAAAAAAACGCCACACATTTGGTTTAAGAACCACTAATTGAAGAGCACTTTCCTCAAAATCCTCCATAAAAAAGTTAGCCACCAAGGGGGATAAGGGGCTGCCCATGGCAATGCCATCAGTCTACTCAAAATATTCTTGGTTGAACATAAAATAGATTGACAAGCATGCAGAATCAAAGCAGTATAACCACCAGAAACCATTTAGTGCTATGGAATCAGAAAAACGTACCTTTGTAAAAAGAGACACTGTGTCAAAACTCACTAAAAGATCTGAACTACTTATGCCGAGAACCCCCAGTCTGTTGCTAAAATCTGCCAAGATCCATATACGATGTGGACATTTGCCAACCGAAGGTCTCAGCAAGAAAGTAAAATGTTTGGTTAAATTGTATACGAGGGTGTGAATATTACCCACTATAGGCCATAAAGGAAGATCATCTTTGTGCACCTTAAGAAGACCATATAGTCTTGGTGGTACACTGCCACGTGGTCTTAACTGCTTGATGGTCTCTGGGAGTAACAAGAAATAATTCAGGGGAGAGGAACAACTGGATTAACAATTGGTAGGGAACGATTGAGGAGAGTGGAGAGTTTCAGGTACCTAGGAAGCCTGACACAGGAAGATGAAAAAATGATAGGGAAATAAATGAGTGGGGGAGAAAAGCAGAAGCATTTCAGAAAAGTGTCAGAAGCCTGATATGGAGCAAGGTTGTGCCCCAAATCAGTAAAAAGGTTATATACCGGTCATACTATGTCCCGATCCTGACATATGCATCCGAAACCTGTGTTATGAAAGGAAAAGAGAAAAGCAAAGTACAAGCTAGTGAGATGAAATTCTTGAGGAACAGTATTGGACTGAAAGATAAACAGGTTAAGAAATGAGTGGATCAGAGAGTTAATGAAGGTGTAACCATTACAGGATGAGATAGAGAAATCAAGGCTGAGATGGTATGGGCATGTTAAGCAAATGGAGGAGAAGAGGATACCCAGGAGGATACACGAGATGAAGCTGGAAGGAAAGGGACCAAGAGGAAGACCGAGAGACAGATGGCGCAAAGGAGTGGAGGAATGAGTCCAGAAGAAAGGAGAAGACTGGACCAAAGTGAAGATGGAAAGATGGTGGCAAGACAGAAGACGATGGAGAGGCTTATGTTCCAAACAGACCCGGCCAGAGGCTGGAAACTGTCCAAGATGAAGATAATGATGATGATATGCCTTCCATTCACGTGTGCTATAGGGCAATGATAACTCCTTTCGTACACAGTATCGCTAAGTGGGCCATACATCATCTCCAAATACAAACTATGAGGCAACAGAACAACTGAGTTAACTTGATCCAGTCTGCAATTGCAGAGCATTGTACCTCCAATGGACATTCAATGGAGCATTACGAAACAATAAATTTGGCCTTGGAAACATCTTTTTGGGACTCCATTATAAAAGGATCTGTTGAAATACGCATAGTGGAAAATGTAATTAACCACGGCAACAGCTACCAGCTCGATAATGCATGGACTGCTGTCACCACCAAGATTTGCTTCAAAGACACCAGCATACTCCAATGGCTGCAGTAGGCAGCAACGCTGAGGACAGCTGGTCTTTGCAGTTCTGCTAGGGAGGTCACTGCCACTAAGCGGTGTGGTCCATCAGTCACTGCGACTCTGGCGCAGGTGCGGCAATACTCTCAGCATGCTATATAGGGCAGAACGAAGAATTTCTTTGTCAATTTTCAGTGACTGATCTGAGGATGACTGACAGGTGTCCAGTAGAAATTGTGGAGTGAAGTTTATGAAGACCAATCCCAAAATATCTTCGACCATTACAAATGATGTTTTCTGGGGGTCATTTGCAGTCATAGTGTTATTGCTTCCAATGTAGTGCTGATACCTATGCAAACTAATGTACTGAGGCACCCATATGCTCTCTCTGGGACAGTATTGTTCTAATAGTAATCACAGTAACCTCAAAAAGTTGAAGAATGGTGATCATTAAAGTGTGTTTATTGGCAACCAACACAAAGAACATACTAGTTACCACAGTTCTAGCACATGACATTAATATCCATTGCAATTCCACTGGACCAATATGCTGAGGGATCCTTGCTAGGTGTGAATGGACCAGGAGAGGTCACACCCCATGACAACTGTCATGGTGTGAGTGGAACAACAATGAAGATTAATTTGCTGTAGGAGGATCTGGCGATTCTGGAGTCACTGGAGTAACATTCTCCAAAGATTTCTTCTTTTTTCCTTTTGCAACTTTTGATGGCCACAAATATTGTGAGGCCACATCTGCACTGGGTGTAGGAATGGAAGATGGGCACCCAGACCTGTGGCTACTTCATACATGACCTGATGTCACACTGCTGACTTTCAGATCTCTGGGGAGATTTTCCGAAAGAGAACCTTGTCACAAATAGATGCTGCTTCTATGGTTGGGTGCAGGGAGTGGCTCTCTAAGATAGTACCACCATGAGATGGGAGTTTATTTGTGTGACTACCATACGTTGATGTTGAGAGGGTAAATACGCCACATACTGCTGATTACTTAGCCACAGTAGCGCCAGAAGTCAGTATCACTGATACTGGATACAAATGATTGTATATTTTTGAGTTTCAAAATATGAGAGGCGATCTTATTTTTTGAATTTTCCTTCCTTGATTAGAGTAGCACTTCTTTGGGGATTGGGGAGGGTGGTTATTCCACAAAATTAACACAGATAGATGGTAGCATATATTGTCAATTTTTATGAAGTGGCCAGAAGCGCTGGTATTTTGAGCACCACATTGGGAATGGAAAACAAGGCTTCACATTGCAGCAGTAAACCATGATTTTGAACTTTTCTGGAAGCAAAGTCCCCTAAAAAGTGAGGATGAATGCACTGGTGCTCACATCGTCTTTTAAGCCTCGATGTACGTAATATATTTTGTGGATGCTTCATCTCTTCAAGTTTTAATGTAGTTCATCCATCTGCAGCATCAGGTCCTGGAGTAAAAGTAATCCCTGTGGCACACTGATGTTCTTATTGTGACACACACACACACACACACACACACACACACACACACACACCGGCAAGTTGTTTACAAGAGAATAATGACCCGGAATTGGGTAGTATTAACCAATTTACTAATAAAAACAATTTGCCAAATATGCTTCAAATATTCTCCACAAAGAACACTGGTTTAGTAGAGTAGGGAAAAAAAACTACCTGTATTGGTACAAACCAGAAATGAGGGGGGCCTTGTGGCCACCAGCTAATTAACTTTAGCCATTTCAGGACGCAAAGCATCTGCCATGATGCCATCTACTCCGAACAAGGGCTCCTCCCACATGCACCACACAGCCAGAGCTGAGGGCACGATGATGATTATGTTTGATTTGTGGGGCACTCAACTGCGCAGTCATCAGTGCCCGTACAAAGCCCCCATTTTTAAACAGTTCAAGGACTCCTGGCATGATGGACAGTGCCCAGAGTCCTCTGACCTCTTAACAGGTAGACATCTACTCCTCTGCATGTGCTGAAAGGTGACAGCCTGGGCATCAACAGTGTGATCACTGCTTGGTCTGCAGTTGGAGAACTTCAATGTGTGTGTATCTGATGACTCCCCTTCCCCGCACAATGACTGGTGGCTACACTGAATGTTGGGTGACCTTACCCGTGCATTATGTGAAACAATTTTGAAAAGCTTGAGGTACCATCCAAATATGTGGTGGAAGAAATACAGCAATGGTTTTTATGCTCACTACACAAGTACTCACAAAATAGCAAGCAACCTGAGGACACGGAAAGGAGGAGCACAGGAAATTTGGCTAGGTGAATGGACTGTAGATTAATCAATGGAGTTCTTTGTTGCATTCTTCATGGCATATAAAAGATTAGCACCCAATGAATGGTGGATACAAGATACGACTGCAGGAGAACACCGTATTTATTTATAACACACATTTGTGCAGCTAGTATTTCCTTTATAAGAAATTATCACATAAAATTGTTTTCGGGGCTCTTGGTGTCCGGTCAGATACGATCGTTGAAGTCCCCACGATATTTCAGTGAATAACCTATCTGCCATCACCAGTTGGTTCTGATGATAGTGGAAAGGTTATTCGCTGAAATATAGTGGGACTGCAACAATTGCATCCGGCTGGACACCCGAGAGCCCTGGAAACAACACACACACACACACACACACACACACACACACACACACACACACACACACACGGAAAGCCTCCAATCACATTTAGGCCTATGTTAAGTCATTGATTGGTTTGTTTCTGAATCTTGAAATGTGTGAAGTGCAAAATTTGATTTGATAATGGAGCAAGGGTGGTGCATGGGGTCAGAATGAAACAAGTTGGGGCAAAGGATATCAAGGGGAAGGACAGTGTTGGGCAGGTGGAAGTGGGAGGTCAGGTAGAAACAGGAGGATGGGTGGTCCCAGGTGGATTTGTAAAACTGACAGCTTATAATTAAGTAGGCCTATAGCATATATAGTTAACTATACTGAAAAACCTCCCCCCCATGAACCATGGACCTTGCCGTTGGTGGGGAGGCTTGCGTGCCTCAGCGATACAGATGGCCGTACCGTAGGTGCAACCACAACGGAGGGGTATCTGTTGAGAGGCCAGACAAATGTGTGGTTCCTGAAGAGGGGCAGCAGCCTTTTCAGTAGTTGCAGGGGCAACAGTCTGGATGATTGACTGATCTGGCCTTGCAACATTAACCAAAACGGCCTTGCTGTGTTGGTACTGCGAACGGCTGAAAGCAAGGGGAAACTACAGCCGTAATTTTTCCCGAGGACATGCAGCTTTACTGTATGATTAAATGATGATGGCATCCTCTTGGGTAAAATATTCCTGAGGTAAAATAGTCCCCCATTCGGATCTCCGGGCGGGGACTACTCAGGAGGATGTCGTCATCAGGAGAAAGAAAACTGGCGTTCTACGGATCGGAGCGTGGAATGTCAGATCCCTTAATCGGGAAGGTAGGTTAGAAAATTTAAAAAGGGAAATGGATAGGTTAAAGTTAGATATAGTGGGAATTAGTGAAGTTCGGTGGCAGGAGGAACAAGACTTCTGGTCAGGTGACTACAGGGTTATAAACACAAAATCAAATAAGGGTAATGCAGGAGTAGGTTTAATAATGAATAGGAAAATAGGAATGCGGGTAAGCTATTACAAACAGCATAGTGAACGCATTATTGTGGCCAAAATAGATACGAAGCCCACACCTACTACAGTAGTACAAGTTTATATGCCAACTAGCTCTGCAGACGATGAAGAAATTGAAGAAATGTACGATGAAATAAAAGAAATTGTTCAGATAGTGAAGGGAGACGAAAATATAATAGTAATTGGTGACTGGAATTCGGCAGTAGGAAAAGGGAGGGAAGGAAACATAGTAGATGAATATGGATTGGGGCTAAGAAATGAAAGAGGAAGCCGCCTAGTAGAATTTTGCACAGAGCACAACTTAATCATAGCTAACACTTGGTTTAAGAATCATGAAAGAAGGTTGTATACGTGGAAGAACCCTGGAGATACTAAAAGGTATCAGATAGATTATATAATGGTAAGACAGAGATTTAGGAACCAGGTTTTAAGTTGTAAGACATTTCCAGGGGCAGATGTGGACTCTGACCACAATCTATTGGTTATGGCCTGTATATTAAAACTGAAGAAACTGCAAAAATGTGGGAAATTAAGGAGATGGGACCTGGATAAACTGAAAGAACCAGAAGTTGTACAGAGTTTCAGGGAGAGCATAAGGGGACAATTGACAGGAATAGGGGAAAGAAATACCGTAGAAGAAGAATGGGTAGCTCTGAGGGATGAAGTAGTGAAGGCAGCAGAGGATAAAGTAGGTAAAAAGACGAGGGCTGCTAGAAATCCTTGGGTAACAGAAGAAATATTGAATTTAATTGATGAAAGGAGAAAATATAAAAATGCAGTAAATGAAGCAGGCAAAAAGGAATACAAATGTATCAAAAATGAGATTGACAGGAAGTGCAAAATGGCTAAGCAGGGATGGCTAGAGGACAAATGTAAGGATGTAGAAGCTTATCTCACTAGGGGTAAGATAGATACTGCCTACAGGAAAATTAGAGAGACCTTTGGAGAGAAGAGAACCACGTGTATGAATATCAAGAGCTCAGATGGCAACCCAGTTCTAAGCAAAGAAGGAAAGGCAGAAAGGTGGAAGGAGTATATAGAAGGTTTATACAAGGGTGATGTACTTGAGGACAATATTATGGAAATAGAAGAGGATGTAGATGAAGACAAAATGGGAGATACAATACTGCGTGAAGAGTTTGACAGAGCACTGAAAGACCTGAGTCGAAACAAGGCCCCCGGAGTAGACAACATTCCATTAGAACTACTGACGGCCTTGGGAGAGCCAGTCATGACAAAACTCTACCAGCTGGTGAGCAAGATGTATGAGACAGGCGAAATACCCTCAGACTTCAAGAAGAATATAATAATTCCAATCCCAAAGAAAGCAGGTGCTGACAGATGTGAAAATTACCGAACTATCAGTTTAATAAGTCACAGCTGCAAAATACTAACGCGAATTCTTTACAGACGAATGGAAAAACTGGTAGATGCGGACCTCGGGGAGGATCAGTTTGGATTCCGTCGAAATGTTGGAACACGTGAGGCAATACTGACCTTACGACTTATCTTAGAAGAAAGATTAAGAAAAGACAAACCTACGTTTCTAGCATTTGTAGACTTAGAGAAAGCTTTTGACAATGTTGACTGGAATACTCTCTTTCAAATTCTAAAGGTGGCAGGGGTAAAATACAGGGAGCGAAAGGCTATTTACAATTTGTACAGAAACCAGATGGCAGTCATAAAAGTCGAGGGGCATGAAAGGGAAGCAGTGGTTGGGAAAGGAGTGAGACAGGGTTGTAGCCTCTCCCCGATGTTATTCAATCTGTATATTGAGCAAGCAGTAAAGGAAACAAAAGAAAAATTTGGAGTAGGTATTAAAATTCATGGAGACGAAGTAAAAACTTTGAGGTTTGCCGATGACATTGTAATTCTGTCAGAGACGGCAAAGGACTTGGAAGAGCAGTTGAACGGAATGGACAGTGTCTTGAAAGGAGGATATAAGACGAACATCAACAAAAGCAAAACGAGGATAATGGAATGTAGTCAAATTAAATCGGGTGATGCTGAGGGAATTAGATTAAGAAATGAGACACTTCAAGTAGTAAAGGAGTTTTGCTATTTAGGAAGTAAAATAATTGATGATGGTCGAAGTAGAGAGGATATAAAATGTAGACTGGCAATGGCAAGGAAAGCTTTTCTGAAGAAGAGAAATTTGTTAACATCGAATATAGGTATATGTATCAGGAAGTCGTTTCTGAAAGTATTTGTTTGGAGTGTAGCCATGTATGGAAGTGAAACATGGACGATAACTAGTTTGGACAAGAAGAGAATAGAAGCTTTCGAAATGTGGTGCTACAGAAGAATACTGAAGATAAGGTGGATAGATCACATAACTAATGAGGAGGTATTGAATAGGATTGGGGAGAAGAGAAGTTTGTGGCACAACTTGACTAGAAGAAGGGATCGGTTGGACATGTTTTGAGGCATCAAGGGATCACAAATTTAGCATTGGAGGGCAGCGTGGAGGGTAAAAATCGTAGAGGGAGACCGAGAGATGAGTACACTAAGCAGATTCAGAAGGATGTAGGTTGCAGTAGGTACTGGGAGATGAAGCAGCTTGCACAGGATAGAGTAGCATGGAGAGCTGCATCAAACCAGTCTTAGGACTGAAGACAACAACAACAACATACTGAAAATACAGGACCTACAAGACACAAGGTAAAACTTTCATCCAGCACTAAAACAGACTTTGAATAAAGTACTTCTTCAAAAAAAAATTGCAGGCACAAATAATTAGTTTCATTACATATTCTGAAAACAGGATTCGAGCTCGACCACAAGAGCCAAATGTAAATTGCTCACCACAATCGAGAGATCTGAATACTTTTTTTTGCCAAATGCTTCCACAACTGTATTGGGACCTAGCAACTGTTATGAACGTCTCAGATGTGACATATAATTGAATGCATGCAAAAAAATATTTTGAAATCCGCGTTCTCTCCTTACTGATGCAGGGTCAAAACGTCTATTTCAACACTCAATTTACCATTACACTTAGAAATGTGTGCTGTCAGCTGCAGTTAATACCTTTATGAATCCATTACGAGGACGAGCTGATAAATTCGCAATTTTTATTATTTATATCTCTCCATGCACGTTTGAAAGATTGTTCCTAATATGTAAAAGACGTATTACAACGCCTCCGCCCCCTTCCCCCCCGATCAATAACTATCTTCCTAGGTGCCCAAGAAACTGTTCTCCATAATAAAACTTTAACGACGCCATAGATCAATCCGTTATATGTTACCGTAACAGTGGCTTTTTGGACGCTTCGCAAGTACTGCACTCAATTAGATACCAATCTATCTCCAAATACTGTATACTCACATCTTCAAGACGAGTGTATCGAACTTTTTCACTCAGTTCCCTTATAGTCTTCATGCGATGGCTTAAAGGTGCATCAGGTCCCAGATCCTTCTCAATTTCCGGCGTTAATGTAAACTCTGTTCTGCTCTTCAAATTACCTGTAAAGAACAGTGCGTGCGTCATAAAATGACGAGTTTCCACGAATGCCGGTGTCATTAGTTTGTTTCTCATTTTAAACAATACCTGAAACACCTTTATTCATCCGAAAGAACTGTTTGAAACGTTCTGGGAATGTCTTTTCCCTGTCCTTAGACGTCATTTCGAACTATTGATAAATGTCAAAAAAAAGTATATAAACAATGCAGACGAATTAAGTAAAATTTGTACAATAAAAACCTATCTCTCCATATGCTTTAGTTATTCCATTCTCAAGGTTGAAATATTAAGTTTTGCGTCTTTAGAATAATATTCCACCTTATTTTATTCAATTTCAATCGTTAAAACTACATTCCCCTCCCATCAACACTAACAACAACATTCAGACTTCTCAACTGAGCGCTTGCTCAAAGCTATTCCGAGGAAAAACTGTCCACATTGATTCTTAACATCCAGGTGATTTTTCATCTTTGGCCGCATATAACTACATACTTTGATATTAGATTTCTGATTAGCAGGGAATAAACATTGCTGTTCTAGTTGAGTTTCCAAGTTTATTTAATAATAAAACTAGTACAAACACTTATAAGTAATCCTAATTAGAGTGAGAGCAATGTTTCTAGCAAGATGGCACAAATAAACGCACAGCAACGTTTGCTTAGGTTTTTGGTGAAGTGAATACGGACAGTTTATTTTCTGGGAAGGGAAGAGTGTTCTTTCCCGGAGGCGATTTACAATCTTGTGGAGTAAAGTCTATCGATAAACTGAAAACTCATGAGCAAGCGACCGAGTTCCCCCTCCGCCCACCCAGCTACGTCACAAGGCGCTTCTACACACTTTTTCCTGAAGTTGCACCTGCTCTGCCGTGCTTGCGGCTTAAAACTGCGGCGATCCATTGTGCAGATGCGTCCGGGCAAAATTTATTTTTAGGTAAATGCTTTAATACTATACGAAATAAAAAGATGGTAAACTGATAGTCCCTCTAACAAAGGAATCACCTTCAGAGGAGCTTAGGTATCCAAGTAGAGAAGGAATTGTCATATTTCATCAGAATATAAGAGGTATTAGAGATAAAGTTAGTGAACTGCTTATAGATGTTGACTCTGACATTATTGGTATATCGGAGCACCACTTAAATAATTTGACAATTCAGAGGCTTCCTTTACCAGGATACAGATTAGCTGGCTGTTTTTCAAGGAATTCTTTTCCGAGTGGGCAGTGGCTATGAACGCAAAAAAACAGTATTCCATTTGAGTCCGTAGATTTGTCACGGTAGTGCACTGAACAGTTATTTGAATAATTTATAGGGGCAGTTGAATTTGGTAAAAAAATTCTAATTGTTATTGTTTATAGGTCCCCTAAATCTGACTTCAGAGCATTTCTGCTCAAGCTAGAGAAAGTTCTTGGTTCACTTGATAGGAAGTACCCAAAATTAATTAGACAGGGTGTTTCAAAAGTTATGGTCAATATTCAGGGATATGACATGAATGATTATTCGAAAAAAAAAGTCAAGCAAACATGGGCTCTAAAACGTATACCTGAAGAGCTATGAGATATTCTTGATCTTCAATGTTGTGAAACAAATCTCTTCTACTGCAAGCTCCTTGTTTTCTATATTTTAGGAAATGGTAGAATGGACCAAAACAAGAAAAAAATGTCCAGTAAACATGTGCTCTAAAATGCATACCTTAAAAGTTATGAGCAAGTGCTAATAGCTGTTAAGGTATGCATTTTAGAGCACATTTACTCATCATTTTTTTCTTGTTTTCGTCCATACTACCACTTTCCAATATATGGGAAGTAAAGAGCTTGTAGTAGAAGAGAACTGCTTCACAATATCGAAGATTAGGAACTACCCATAGCTCTTATGATATGCGTTTTAGGCCCATGTGTACTTGACTTTTTTGTGTAGAATGATTATTCCTGTCATATCCCTGAATATTGACTGTCACTTCTGAAACACCATATATGTGGTGACTTCAATATTAATTTTCTATGTGATTGTGCAAGAAAAAGGATGTTGGAAGATCTCCTAAACTCATATGATCTAATGCAGACAGTGTTTTCTCCAGCCAGGGTGCAAAGGGACAGTAGCACAGCCATAGACAGTATTATTATTCATTCTTCATTAATAGATGGCCATACTGTTAGTAAAAGGGTGAATGGCCTTTCAGACCATGATGCACAAATTTCAACACTAAAAGGTTTTTGTACTCAAAAAATGACATATATAGTTACAAACTACGTAGAAAAGCTAACCCAGTGGCAACAGAGATTTTTTAAACCTCATTAAGGAACAAGAGTGGCAGAATGTTCATAGCTGATAACACAAATGACAAATATAATGCTTTCCATTAAAAGGTTCTAAATAGGGTACTAGCAGTGAAAGGCACCATGGGTGGGTGACTAGTGGAATAAGGACATCATGTAGAACAAAGTGGGACTTAAATCAAAATGTTAGAAGTAGTCACAATCAAGCTACAGCAGTCCATTACAAACAAATTCCTGCAAATTGCTTAAAAGTACACTCCTGGAAATGGAAAAAAGAACACATTGACACCGGTGTGTCAGACCCACCATACTTGCTCCAGCCACTGCGAGAGGGCTGTACAAGCAATGATCACACACACGGCACAGTGGACACACCAGGAACCGCGGTGTTGGCCGTCGAATGGCGCTAGCTGCGCAGCATTTGTGCACCGCCGCCGTCAGTGTCAGCCAGTTTGCCGTGGCATACGGAACTCCATCGCAGTCTTTAACACTGGTAGCATGCCGCGACAGCGTGGACGTGAACCGTATGTGCAGTTGACGGACTTTGAGCGAGGGCATATAGTGGGCATGCGGGAGGCCGGGTGGACGTACCGCCGAATTGCTCAACACGTGGGGCGTGAGGTCTCCACAGTACATCGATGTTGTCGCCAGTGGTCGGCGGAAGGTGCACGTGCCCGTCGACCTGGGACCGGACCGCAGCGACGCACGGATGCACGCCAAGACCGTAGGATCCTACGCAGTGCCGTAGGGGACCGCACCGCCACTTCCCAGCAAATTAGGGACACTGTTGCTCCTGGGGTATCGGCGAGGACCATTCGCAACCGTCTCCATGAAGCAGGGCTACGGTCCCGCACACCGTTAGGCCGTCTTCCGCTCACGCCCCAACATCGTGCAGCCCGCCTACAGTGGTGTCGCGACAGGCGTGAATGGAGGGACGAATGGAGACGTGTCGTCTTCAGCGATGAGAGTCGCTTCTGCCTTGGTGCCAATGATGGTCGTATGCGTGTTTGGCGCCGTGCAGGTGAGCGCCACAATCAGGACTGCATACGACCGAGGCACACAGGGCCAACACCCGGCATCATGGTGTGGGGAGCGATCTCCTACACTGGCCGTACACCTCTGGTGATCGTCGAGGGGACACTGAATAGTGCACGGTACATCCAAACCGTCATCGAACCCATCGTTCTACCATTCCTAGACCGGCAAGGGAACTTGCTGTTCCAACAGGACAATGCATGTCCGCATGTATCCCGTGCCACCCAACGTGCTCTAGAAGGTGTAAGTCAACTACCCTGGCCAGCAAGATCTCCGGATCTGTCCCCCATTGAGCATGTTTGGGACTGGATGAAGCGTCGTCTCACGCGGTCTGCACGTCCAGCACGAACGCTGGTCCAACTGAGGCGCCAGGTGGAAATGGCATGGCAAGCCGTTCCACAGGACTACATCCAGCATCTCTACGATCGTCTCCATGGGAGAATAGCAGCCTGCATTGCTGCAAAAGGTGGATATACACTGTACTAGTGCCGACATTGTGCATGCTCTGTTGCCTGTGTCTACGTGCGTGTGGTTCTGTCAGTGTGATCATGTGATGTATCTGACCCCAGGAATGTGTCAATAAAGTTTCCCCTTTCTGGGACAATGAATTCACGGTGTTCTTATTTCAATTTCCAGGAGTGTATTATTAGGAAAACAAAAAGTATGTGGTACGCAAATAGTATAGCTAATTCACAAGACAAAATTAAACCCATATAGTCAGTTGTGAAGGAAGCGTCTGGTCAGCAGCACAAGGTTGGCAATATAAAGTCACTTCATAGTAAAAATATTTCTGCTACTGAGAAGTCAGATATATGTACAGTATTTAACAATCACTTTCTGAGCACTACTGGTGAATTAAATAAAAACTAAGGGAATCATATAACTTTCTCAGAAAATGCATTTCCGAGATTGGAATACTCCTCTGTGATACTGACAAGGGGGAGATCGAATCAATAATGAAAATGAGATGTCGTGTGACGAGGGCCTCCCGTCGGGTAGACCGTTCGCCTGGTGCAAGTCTTTCGATCACTGAAGACCAAGGGCCGTCATGGATATGAAGGAGTGCCTATCAGTGTATTAAAGTACTGTGTTGCACATGCTAGCCCTATACTTAGAATGGTCAGTTTCCTGAATGATTAACTTAGTAATAAAGCCACTTTATAAAAAAGGAGACAGGGATAATGTACACAGTTATAGACCCATTTCTATAGCATCATTTTTTGCTAAAGTATTTAGGATAATTAATGATTTTGTTTCACGTAATTTGCTGTAAAATGTATAGTTTGGTTTTAGAAGTGGTTAAACAATTGAAAATGCTATATTCTCTTTTCTCTGTGAGACACTGGATTGGTTAAACAAAAGGTTTAGAATGCTAAGTATCTTTTTGATTTAACTAAGGCGTTTGACTGTGTTGATAAACTACTGCTAAATCACAGTAAGACTCAGTTTTTAGAGTTTCTAACATACAATTCAACAAAAACCAACATTTTAATTTCACAGAATCAGCATATGATTAGCGAAACTGAGCAGCGCAAATTTCTAGGTGTTCAGATAGATAGTAAACTGTCGTGGAAAGGCCACATTCAGGATCTTGTACAAAGACTTAATGCCGCCATTTTTACTATTCGAATGGTATCTGAAGTAGGAGATAGTTCATCATGAAAAGTAGTCTACTTTGCTTATTTTCATTTGCTTATGACGTTTGGTCTTATATTTTGGGGTGACTTTTCCATTCTCAAAGGACATTTTTGGCTCAAAAATGGCCCATTCTAGCAAGTTTGCGAACTTCTTGTCGACCACTGTTCATTAATCTGGGTATTTTGATATTGGCCTCTCAATATATATATATATATATATATATATATATATATATATATATATATATATATATATATATATATATATATATTCTTTACTGCCATTTCTTTTTAATAATATCAGATTAGTCCCAAGAATTAGCAGTTAATACTAGACAGAAATCCAATCTGCATTTAGACTGCACTTCCTTGACTCCTGTGCAGAAAGGTGTGCTTATACTGTTGCATCCATTTTCAGTAATCTTAGCAGTAATCTACTCATATTCAAATCGAAACTGAAGAGTTTCCTCATCGGTCACTCCTATTTTGTTGAGGAGTTCCTTGAAAAAGTCACCTGATTCCTGTGTTATATTGTTGATTGTGTTTCGATAAACTTATGGTTTGTCTTTTTGGGTTCACAGACACATTACTTTATCTGTTATTACTTTTGTGTTGTAATTTCATGCACTGATACTTTCCATGACCATGGAGATTTGCTGCTCAATTTGGTCCTGTGGAACTAGATGTGCAAAATAAAAAATAAAAAATTATAGTAACGTATGAATGGAAGTTAGGATTCCTATGTCTACTACTAAAAATATAGTACCAAACGCCTGTTCATCTGAATGCATGTTCCTCTGACTTCTTCTAAAATGGTGGATATGTTCCTATAGAACTTTGACCACCATATGGCGCAATTGATCTGTATAGTTAGAAGCTTATTCTTGTTTTGTGTTTCTACTAGAAGGCAGAAAATTTCTTTGAAGGTCTACATTGAAATGTATGAATTCTTGCTAAATGAAGAGTGTTAAAAAAGTAAAGAGGAATTTGTAGTTTCGCATGTTGTATTTGCGTGATTCGCACCTCTTTTTGATCTTTATGTTGTGAACATATCTGAAAAGTATCTATGTAGTATTAGGTGTATTGTATATTTAGTCTAGCTGTTTACAAGTGTTTAAATGATATCAGCGATTATTTATTTGAAGTAAAAACAGATTAGAGAAGCTGTATTAAATTTTGCTATAATGATGGAATAAAATGCACCGAAGTTTCAGAAATGTTGAATGTTATTTTTGGTAAACCTGCAATACGTAAAACAAGGGTTTGCAGGTGGCGTGACAATTTAGAATAAAGCCATGAGGACGTTAAGAATGACGAGCCTCCTGTACACCTCATCACACCAACCAATGAAGAAAGTGAAAAAAATGACTATGGTAGATCGCCAAATCATAAACAGAGAAATCGGTGAAACTTCCTGGCAGATTAAAACTGTGTGCTGTACCGAGACTCGAACTCGGGATCTTTGCCTTTCGTGGGCAAGTGCTCCACCATCTTTTTTTTTTACCTCTTTGTTGATCTCATTTTGCTCTATTTTGTTCGTTGTATATGTTCAGCGCGGACGTCTCAGGACATTCGTTCAGGTAGTTCGTTGATCCGTTCATTCAGTTTTTTTTTGTTACAGAGCGTAGCTAACCCTCTGACCGAACACACTGAGCTACCGTGCCGGCTGTCCAACTGAGCGACCAAACACGGCTCTCGCCTCGTCCTCACAGCTTTACTTCTGCCGGTATCTTGTCTCCTACCTTCCAAACTTTACAGAAGCTCTCCTGCGAACCTTGCAGAACTAGCACTCCTGAAAGAAAGGATACTGCGGAGCCATGGCTTAGCCACGGCCTGGGGAATGTTTCCAGAATGAGATTTTCACTCTTCAGCGGAGTGTGTGCTAATATGAAACTTCCTGGCAGATTAAAACTGTGTGCCAGACCAATACTTGAACTCGGGACCTTTGCCTTTCGTGGGCAAGTGCTCTACCAACTGAGCTACTATCAGCCCACACTCCGCTGCAGAGTGAAAATCACATTCTGGAAACATCCCCAGGCTGTGGCTAAGCCATATCTCTGCAGTATCCTTTCTTTCAGGAGTGCTAGTTCTGCAAGGTTCGCAGAAGAGCTTCTGTAAAGTTTGGAAGGTAGGAGACGAGATACTGGCAGAAGTAAAGCTGTGAGGACGGAGCGTGAGTCGTGCTTGGGTAGCTCAGTTGGTAGAGCACTTGCCTGCGAAAGGCAAAGGTCCGAAGTTGGAGTCTTGGTCTGGCACACAGTTTTAATCTGCCAGGAAGTTTCATATGATCTCACACTCCGCTGCAGAGTGAAAATCTCATTCTAGAGAAATCGGTGATGGTGTTGGCCTATCAACTGGCACATATCATGAAAGTGTTTCGAATAAAAGTACTCGAAATTGCTTAATTTTGAACAAAAATAGAGGCCAATTCAAGTTACTCAGGAGCCACTCTAGTCCGATCCACAAATAATGGAAGTTCGCGCAGGTCAAGAAACAGACGGGGTATTGCATTGTTGCCAGTTCCAAGTGACAGTAACTGAACTTGCACACATGTGCTTCGTGCTTCATGTAAGTTGTATATTCTGCAAATTATGTCTCTGACTTGTTTGTGGAGAATTTGTCACTTACCACAACCTTTGACCATGACATCTTGCAACAAATGGATTAAAAATTCACTACGTCACTACGATCAAGTTAAATGCTCGCATTTGATGCGGCATTCACACCAGTCCGCTCAGAACACTACTGAACACTCATTGGCTGTTGGTGTGGCTGCGCGGTTTGAGGCGTCATGTCATGGGCTGTGCGGCCCCTCCCATCGGAGTAAGTAGTGTGTAAGACTAGGGACCGATCATCTCAGCAGTTTTGTCCCATAGGAATTCACATATATTTGAGCATTTTTTGGCGAATGAATGATGTAGGTGCGTAGAATGAGTCTAAACTCGACCCCCATCGTTTGTGACTCCAATTACAATGAAACGAGATGACGAATTATGAGTTAACTGATATGACGTTGAAACTAAGACTCACTCGTCCCAGTGGAAGAATCTTGGATCACGAAAACCGATAATAGCTCGACAAGTGCGATCAAATGTGAAGACTATGTGGTTCTAACATTACAGTGTACCATGGGTTCTTGTCACAAGGTGAAACGAACATAAGGAGTATTACTTACAAGTTCAACGTCATTTGCTGAAGCAATCCGAAAAAAGTGTGGATTTGTGGTGGAAAAAGTCATGGTTTTTGCACCACTATAATGCACATACCCACATTTCGTTGTATGTTCGTGAAGTTTTACCCGAAAACAACACTGTAATAATGCCCTAGCCCCCATATTGGCTCTATGTCACGTTATTTTTTCCCCAAAATAAATAAAACTGTAGAGGGCACTCTTTTGGAAGCACAGATGAGGTTGAAAACGCGTCTAACAGTACTAAAAGCTGTGCCAAAGATAGAGTTCCAGAAGTGTTTCACATTTTGGAAAAGCGCTGACATAAGTGCATAATACATAATGGGGAATATTCTGAAGACGATAACATTGTTGCAGACTAATAAATAAAGCCAGCATTAGATTCAATATTCACCACAATAATCCTGTTGCTCCCACGAACACTGTCCTTGATGCCATCAATGTCAGTACCCAAACAATATTTTCTAAAAGTAATTAGTTGTTCTGTCGATACAAAAGAACTTTCTGGCATGCTCCCTATCTTAATTTCCTTATTTATTACAAATATTTGCATCGCCAGTCAATTACAACAGATCTTTTTATCAGAATCTTTCTTTCGCTTAGAAATCTCCTCCAGACAAATGTCATTTCGCGAAGTGTCTTGTGCAAAATAATTTTCTGCTAAGGTAAAGTGATTTTTCTGTTTGACTGCAATAAGTATTTTCCGAAATGTTGGCACTATTCTTTTGATCGATGTATAAGTCCCCCATCGTTTGTAGCATTACCGATTTTCATAGCTGTCTATAACGATGGCCTTCCTTTCAAAATCCTTAATGTTCTTTCTTGGAGATCCAAATAATCCATGTGTTTTATTTTCGCGTTTCCTTCTGTCCTATTGCGGCAAGACTGAATTTTGTATAAATTGGAGCCGTTTTTATGGGACTGACAACATTATCCAACAGTTCTTTTAGTTTTACCTACCTGCTGCAGAAGTGTTATTATGCTTCAGGTGAGTATCCATCAAGTTAAAACCTAAATGTGTATATTATTATTGTAATAAACAGTGATTGTGGAAAATTTGTATAGATTGTAAGTGAAACAGACTGTAAAATTTAAGGATCTATGCACAACTGTCTCCTCAGTAGATGTTCTTACAGTGTAACTAAGTATTCGTTAGTATGAAGAAGGAGAATATGATACAACACAATTTCATTGTGATGTCAAATAAATTGTAAATATCTTTTAATTTAGAAAATTTCAAATAAAATAAAATTTAAAATATTTTACACAAAAAACTACAGTAGTAAATTATGGCTGTAGCTAAACAGTAAATGTTTTTTTTAACAAGATTAATTGTTGTAAATTGATAAGCAGAGTACGCTGATGCATACATCTGTGTCTGTTGTGCAAAAAAGATAATATTGTAAACTGCGGTCACATGATATGGAAAGAATGATAAAGATCCTACTGCTATATGTCTCTCTCTCTCTCTCTCTCTCTCTCTCTCTCTCTCTCTCTCTCTCTCTCTCTCTGTGTGTGTGTGTGTGTGTGTGTGTGTGTGTGTGTGTGTATGTGTGTGTGTGTGTGTGCAGAGAGGTTTGCTGATAAGATTCTGTCGAGCTTCCAGCAATGTCAAGTGGTTTAAAATCCATGAGCTTTTGGCCAAGAACTACTCAGCGACTGTCAAGTGGTGACTGTCTTTTGTTTGCTGCTACCATTCTTATACAGCTGCGTACCTGTGTGACGTCACTGATTCTCGCTCTAGTGCCATATAAGGTAATGTTTCCAGTGTGTGCCCGCTTCACACACTTCAACCTTCTGAAGGTTGGGTAACAAGCCATGCTCAGCAGCAGGCCTCTGTCTTTATTGAGCATGTTGTCACAAATTTATCTCGGTCGCTTCTTTTATTATGCTATCTCAGAAACTGTTAGCCCATGCAGTAACAAATGTCTCATCGAATGCAGCACGATATCCATTTTCCACAGGATGGTCTGCTACTGAAGATTTCTCAGAATACTGAAGGTAAAGGCTTCTCTTGTGTTCTACATAACGCTGTTTAGCAGTAAGCACAGTCTGTCCGAGACAAAACTGTCCATACCCACATGGTATTTTGTATACTCCTGGCCTTGTGAGGCCTACATCGTCTTTCACAAGCCTCATGAGTTATCGAATTTTTGCTATAACCCTTAAGCGCCAATCGATTTTATGCCCCTTTAAGGAGCCAGTTGATCATTCGTGTTACAGGCAAAAAGGCAAGCTTCTTCGGGGTCTTCATTGGGGTGCTTCTGTTTAGATGTCTTCGGAAAAATGCCTTACGAAATCTGGCTGTTGTTGTAGCCGTTGTCCCTCGATACTTTTCGTGAGCAGCTCAGTTCCTTGGGCAAGTTTTCATCGTCTGAGAGAGTATCTGCTCAATTTACCAAGATCCTCAAAACAGAATGTTTCTGCGACAGATGGTGATATCTGTTAGTGTGCAGATATCAGCTAGTTTGGGTGGGCTTCTGGTAAACACTGTGGCTGAGACAGGCATTTGCTTTATGGTGGACGAGGACGTTAAGTAGTGGCAAAGCACCATCTGTCTCTACCTCCATCGTGAACTTGTTGTCGTCAGAGATGTTGTTGATATGGTCCCAGACTTTCGCCAGCTTTTCGCATTCATGAAAGCAGACAAGGAATGTGTTGCCGATGTAATGATGAAAGCAACTAGGTTTTTCAGGAGCTGTGGCCAGGGTAATATCTTGAAAGCGCTCCCCAAAGAGGATGGTTTTAACTGGAGGTAATGGGCTCCTCCTCATGACACGGTCTAAAATATTATCCATCATACAAAAGATACGATGACACCAGAGTGTGCTTAAATAAATCCACGACAGTGTGGTCAAATAACTGTGAGAACAGATCTATAGAATCTTTGATGTGAATGTGAGTGAATAGTGACACCAGATCAAAGACGACCACAACATCTCCTTCTCAAAGTTACAAGAATTTAATTCAACTGATGAACTCGGTTATGTTCTTGATGTGGGGCACACAGTACACAGTGACGATTGTGCACAGTAAGGAGGCTTGCCAGATTCTTCAGGAATCTGTAAGTTGGCGAGCCAGTGGTGCTCATGATGGGACATAGAGATGTGGTCTTCTTGTGAACATTTGGAAGACCATACAATGCAAGGGATCGAGGCGCCCGAGAGAGGAGATTTTTAATTATATTCTCTCCCAGTGGAGATCTCTTGAGAAACTCCAATGTCTTCTTCATTATTCTGGAAGTTGGGTCCCTTATTAATTTTTGATATGTCTCATCCTCCAACATCAACCAAACTTCGCTTGTTGCATAATGATGGCTGCATTGCCGTTTCAACTGGCAGAACTACGAGGAGAGGATCATTATAGAGTTAGTTAAACTCTTGTCTCGTCCAAAGTTGCTGACTCGGATTTTGAAAGAATGTGGCACATTTCTCTAGAATTTCTTGTACAGTTTCATTGGGCGTCTTCCGAACTGCTTGTTTGACACGACTTATTATGCCAGCGAGAGTCCGCCCCTGGTAGCTGAGTGGTCAGCGCGACGAAATGTCGTGCCTAACGTCCCAGGTTCGATTCCCGACTAGATCGGAGATTTTGTCCGCTCAGGGACTGGGTGTTGTTGTCGTTATCATCATCCTTTCATCCAAATCGACACTCAAGTCGCCGACGTGGCGTCAACTCGTAAGACTTGCACCAGACGAATGGTCTACCCCACGGGAGGCCCTAGCCACATGGCATTTCCATTTCCATGTCAGCGAGAGGGATACTTAGAAGCGATGGTGTAAAATTGAGTCCCTACTTAAGAGCCGATATGACACCTGCTTCGATGTTTCTCGTCGTCATGTTGATAATGGTACGTTCTGTTGTTTTCTGTTCTGCCCTGCGCTATTGCTGTGAAAGTAGACTGAATTTCCCTTTCTGCCTTTCCATGGTTGTTGTCTGTGATGACATTTGTTATACTACTGTGGTTGCATCAATCCAGTCCCAATTCACAGCTTAGAGCGACTCCTTCAGCCACATATGAACAGCCATTAGCTCATGGCCGTTTGTATCTATCTGCTTTCTGGTGTGAAGTATCCTCTCTCACAACAGGGTGAAGCCAGACCGACGAAATATTTTCTGGCTGCAGCAGTGTTGATATGGTGCCTAAGTGTTCACCAGAAACCCACCCAAATGGGTCAACGTCTTCACACTAACAACTATCAAAATCCGTCGCAGAAACGTTCTGTTCCGAGAAGTTTAGTGCATCGAGTGGAAACCATCTCAGGCGCTGAAAACGTGCCGAAGGAACTGAGTACCTTACGGAAAGTATTCAGGGACAACGGCTACATCTGCCAGATTTCTCAAGGCTTCTTCCCTAAAACATGTGAGCAATATGACCCCAAGAAGAGCTCGATCTGTGGCTAAGTAACAGGAAAGATTATCTGGCTCCTAAAGAAGCATAAAATCGATTCGGTCTTCGGTCTCTAGCAAAAATTCGAGAGCCCATGAGGCCTGTGAAAGTCGATGTAGGTCTCAGAATGCCAATAGTATATAAAATAACTTGTGAGTATTGACAATTTTGTGTCAGGCAGATTGCGTGTAGTACTGAACAGCACTGTGTAGAACACGAGAGATGCTTTCGCCTTCAGTACTCTGAGAAATCAATGGTAGCAGAGCATTCTCTAGAAAACGGACATCAAATTGCATTCAACAAGACAACTGTTATTACATGGACTGACAGTAACTTGGATAGCATAATAAAAGAAGCGATTGAGATAAAAAGTTGTGACAGGGCCCTCAATACAGACAGTGAGCGTGGCTTGGAACCTGGCCATCAGAATACTGAAGCAGGTGCAGTGGGAGCGCAATGAAAACATTATCTTATATGGCCCTGGAGCGTGCACCATTAACGTCACAGAAGCCAGTGCAGCTATATAGGGATGGTAGCAACCACTAAAAGACAGCCACCACCTCACAATGGCCAAGGAGTACTTGGCCAAAAGGTCATGGATTTTAAACCACTTGATGTGGCTGAAAGCTCGAGAGAATTTCTATCACTGTATATAATTTGCTTACAGATTTTTTTGTATGCAAACTCCTGTATATTTTTAGTAGGTATACAGTTTATAATCATCACATAACTTTATGTTGTCTCACCTCATCTTCACATAATACTGACTTGTTCCATACCGATGTGTATCTAAGTACAAAGCAATGAATAGGATCAATAAAGCAATACAGTACAATACAATACATGGTGTAGTTATGTTAGAGAAGACTGAATGCTCTTTACTTCAAAAAATACCTCTTGTTTGTATTGTGCGCATTTTCTTGTGATGAAATATGCTGATCCACCACTTCTGAATAACTAAGTATATCACAAAATTAGAAAGTTAATTGACTGATGCTAGTAACTAAAATCAACAAGCAGAATCAATGCAAATCCCTGCATACTGCACAACACTTCATGACAAGCAACGGGCAACTGAATTTGGGGGTGCCTGTAGGGCAGTTGCAGGGTCCTTCCTAGAAATACCATTACTCCCACCAAGAGTGCAGCCCACTCATGGACTATACAGACGCTCCAGTAAGCGTACATATGGATGTCGATGGAATGACAAGACTGATTACAAAACCTGTACTGGAATGGTAAGAAGAACACACATATGGAAGAGACTATTTATTACCATATGACATCAACAAATAAAGGACGTAACTAAACACATATCATTCAATGCAAGTAATTCCAACCCTGATTCTGTGAACAAAGATTTTAAGTCCTACCATCATATAGAGAATTTAGAGACACAGCTGGGTACTGATTTAACTACTGACCAACATTTGCACAAATCACAAGCCATTCAGAGGCATGTTAGAACTCAGGCAAACATGTAAATTTAATCTATGAACAAAACAAAATGAATAGGTGTTTGGGGTTTTATTCATTACTTCCTCTATATTATCATAGAACATGGTGAGTGATATCAAATACAACTTTATTGCTAAATCATATACATATGCTATATGAATAATTATCCCTTGTTACAAGCGTACAACATCACAACAAAGACAAAGATAAAAGATGACACACTTGAGTCTGAGATAATGTTCATATTAACACTGGTGATGAGCGCTATCTACTGATATCACCACATCAACTCTCGCCTTTTCTTGAAAAGCTGAAGGCCATGTTGGGACAAAGCAGTGGTTTGAGATGACACAGGTCTCACTGTCTACTAGCAGTAGAACAAAGAGAGTGCACCAACCTATCCAGCATTGTTGCCAGATTTATTCAAGATGGTGGATCTAAGACAGCAGCCATAGATATGGCAATGTTGCACTGACATAATGGTGGGAAGTTCAAATTTTGGTTGGAAAATAGGTCAATTGAACTACCTCCACTAACCTACCTGAACCCCCTCCCTTCCCTCCACTTCACTCTCCTCCCCTCCATCATCTGGAAATTGGTGGGAAGAGGATTCAGTCTGCGCTGGGCTGCTGGATATGATGGACATAAGTTTTTATTTTGAATATACTGCAGTGTATTATTTATCTGAGCAATCTGAGTTTTCATAGACATTAGCTCCATCCAGTGTGTTTACCTTGAGGTCCGGAGCCCAACTAACCTAGTTTACAACACCACCACCAGAGGGCGCTGTTGGCCCTTCCCTCTCCTCCCATGGTGTAATCCTAGATGGCTCTCTGGGGAAAAAATTGCGGGGGCAATTCACTCAGTCTATTCTGAGCTTCCCTAGAGGACAGACGTAATTGTTTATTGTGTACTATTTGTTCAATGGATGAGACATCTATGCTGGAGAAGGAGGAGTTTAATGGGTATATTAGCCATAATCAAGCAGCTGAAGAATGTGTCAATAGCCACCTGCACGATGTCAGAATGTTTGGAAAGCAATGGCATTTGGTGAATGTAAAAAGAAGACGAATATACTTCATAAAATAATGAAGATGCAGCAGGATGGGGCTAAGTGAAGCTTCACAACACATACTGATAAATGCGTGTGCTGTAACTGTAAATCATTCAATAAAAGTCTAGTCAGCCTTCCGAAGTGAAAGAGGCAAATCGTTCATCCACTCCAGCACGTGCATACCCTGCCCCAGAGTCTCTGCGCTGGACTCATGGCACCGCCACGCAGTAGTCAGAGGGTAGTCGCCTTGGAAATACCGGCAGCTTTCCTCCTTCCCATTCCTGGAGCATAGGTAACATTTGTTGGGGAACACGAACTGCTATAGGAGTTTATGTGCGGAATATTGTCACATAAATGACATGAAGGTGTCACAGTAACTAACTGTACCACTGCCCAAAGTGTGTGAGAGAGACAGCACTTTGCACAAGACTCTTTAAACAATTTGCGATGTAATTACACGTTTTATTCCAAGGAAAGCCAACACAGCTCTTGAACATGGACTCTAAAAAAAGATAGGGGCACATTTGTGAACCATCCCTGAAACGCTTCGATTTTGTGGAAAATACCACATCCTTTCCTTGTCTTTGAGCACGAGCTGCTTCAGGAGTTTCTAAATCCAATTAGATATGTCTCTAAATGCGCTTTCAAAAAGACCGCGGCACAGTAGTTTGCTTCAATTTTGCGATGTATACTGCCACACTTGAACACAGACATTAAAAAGATAGCTGCACACTTTTGAAACCTACCTGAGACACTTCACACTCTTTTGTGGGAAATAGACACCAAGACTGTTATCAGCTGCAATGACAAAATGACAATATTTGGAAGTCGAAATAAATATCTCTATAACTCTGAACAGGACACACATCACTTTTCTAGTTTTAGCTGCTTGGTTGAAGGCACTGCAAGAGAAAGAGAGAGAGAAATTTCTGAATCCTACGGCTGCTGTGGTGTTTATCACTTTTCTGAAACGATGGGCTTAGTTTATATTTGCTGCTGGAGTCAGGACGTTAAGGTTCTCCTTTTTTATTTTCCTAACTTCTCGAAGCACGCTGGTGTCTAAGCACAGAAGGGAAAATCAGAACAATTACACAAACAAAATTCGAACCACTGTCCTACAGACGAGAAATATGGCTGAAATTTTCGGCGAATTTTCAGTCTCCTAAAACTGCTGCTCTGGAGATACTCTAAAGCTACACCCTGTCCGAACCTCACCCTGTCCGAACCAGAGGAGGATGGTCTGCTTCGAGCTGTCTCTGAACACTCGAACAACGAAGACATCACTTGACTCTCAGTCATCATGGAACTTTCTGTGAATGGAACATTCTGATTGGTTCTTACTGAATTTACTCGCCAAACTGCTGCTACTGCCAGTGTGAGAGCACTGTCCACCTTTTTCTGCAGATGGGCGAATTACCAGACTTTCAGCGGCAGAACTATTTCGTCCAGATAGAAAAAAAACGAAATTATTATTATAGTGACAGTTGAACCATGCAAAATTGGTCTACAAGATCATTAAATACGGAACTACCGCCAAACACACTTCCTCAAATCCACTGCTCTGCTACTGTCAAGAAAAGTTTGAAATTTTCGGTGTGAAACCGATCTCCAACCAGGCTGTATCACCAAATACCATATCAATTTATATCCTGCAGAATACTAAGCATCACTTCTGCGCCCTGCATACAGATATCGACCACCAGACGCTCATACATATACTGCGAAGACAGACAGATCCCAAAAAACATAAGCACATGCACCGTATATAATCCCAGCAACCCTTGAGGTTGGTCGGTCATCACCTTGGTCAACAGTCACGAGTCAACTGCCCCCGCACATGCTGACCTGATGCACGATCACAGCGCCCTCCACGGTCAGAGGTCATCGTCCGAACCGGTGTACAAAGGTTGGGCTGGTTCCCCCGGCACTACTGCCAACTTCAGTAATTTGAAAGTTGGTATCCTTGGTGTAGCGAAGCAACTCAAATCACATAATAAAGGCAAATCTTCCAGTCCAGATTGATTACCAACAAGATCCGCTTCAGAGTATGCTGATATAATAGCTCCAAATCCAGCAGTCAGTTACAACCGTTCGCTCGATGAAGACTGGGACGTGCACAGGACACACCAATATTCATGAAAGGGAATAGGAGTACTCTGCTTGATTACAGCTGCATATCAGTGACGCTGGATTGTAGTCAGATTTTAGAACCTATACTGCGGTCAGACATGACGCATTATCTCAGAGAAAACGATCTATTGACAGCTAGCACAGATTGAGAAAATATAGGTCTTGTACAAAACAACTACCGGCAGTTCTTTATTTTCAAGAACTAATGAGTGCTATCGACAGGGGCTCTGAAACTGAGGCCATATTTCTGTATTTCCATAAAGCCTTTCATGCCATTCCTCACAAGCCGGTAGTAATCAAATAGAATATTTATTAAACTTAGTATTATGACCTTGCCATGTACATAAATATTTCAGTGTCTCCTTTACATTAAAAAGAACTTGGCTAGTTTTGATCTGAATTCTGATGTACATAGTTATTACACACAACACTGTAATGATGTAGGAAAAGACTACTGCTCATATACCAAAACTCTAAACAGCTTCAAACACACATCGGTAAAGCTATTTAATAAACTACCAGAGTCAGTTAAGCGCCTGGAGCTGAAAAAATTTAAGATATTTGTAAGAAATTTTTGTATACAATGCAAGATTTCTGTGAACATAATTTCTAACATAGATTAATTATTTGTGTATTTATTGACATCGTTGTTTGTACATTTATTGACATTGACATTGACATTGCCATTGACGTTAACCATCGTACAATATGCGTTAGATGAGTATGTGCCAAGCAAGATCGTAAGCGATGGAAAAGAGCCACCGTGGTGCAACAACCGAGTTAGAAAACTGCTGCGGAAGCAAAGGGAACTTCACAGCAAACATAAACATAGCCAAAGCCTTGCAGGCAAACAAAAATTACGCGAAGCGAAATGTAGTGTGAGGAGGGCTATGCGAGAGGCATTCAATGAATTCGAAAGTAAAGTTCTGTGTACTGACTTGACAGAAAATCCTAAGAAATTTTGGTCCTATGTCAAAGCGGTAGGTGGATCAAAACAAAGTGTCCAGACACTCTGTGACCAAAATGGTACTGAAACAGAGGATGACAGACTAAAGGCCGAAATACTAAATGTCTTCTTCCAAAGCTGTTTCACAGAGGAAGACTGCACTGTAGTTCCTTCTCTAGATTGACGCACAGATGACAAAATGGCAGATATCGAAATAGACGACAGAGGGATAGAGAAACAATTAAAATCGCTCAAAAGAGGAAAGGCCGCTGGACCTGATGGGATACCAGTTCGATTTTACACAGAGTACGCGAAGGAACTTGCCCCCCTTCTTGCAGCGGTGTACCGTAGGTCTCTAGAAGAGCGAAGCATTCCAAAGGATTGGAAAAGGGCACAGGTCATCCCCGTTTTCAAGAAGGGACGTCGAACAGACGTGCAGAACTATAGACCTATATCTCTAACGTCGATCATTAGTAGAATTTTGGAACACGTATTATGTTCGAGTCTGTAGGAATCAGCATGGGTTTCGAAAAAAACGGTCGTGTGAAACCCAGCTCGCGCTATTCATCCACGAGACTCAGAGGGCCATAGACACGGGTTCACAGGTAGATGCCGTGTTTCTTGACTTCCGCAAGGTGTTTGACACGGTTCCCCACAGTCGTTTAATTAACAAAGTAAGAGCATACGGACTATCAGACCAATTGTGTGGTTGGATTGAAGAGTTCCTAGATAACAGAACGCAGCATGTCATTCTCAATGGAGAGAAGTCTTCCAAAGCAAGAGTGATTTCAGGTGTGCCGCAGGGGAGTGTCATAGGACCATTGATGTTCACAATATACATAAATGACCTGGTGGATGACATCGGAAGTTCACTGAAGCTTTTTGCAGATGATGCTGTGGTGTATCGAGAGGTTGCAACAATGAAAAATTGTATTGAAATGCAGGAGGATCTGCAGCGAATTGACGCATGGTGCACGGAATGGCAATTGACTCTCAATGTAGACAAGTGTAATGTGTTGCGAATACATAGAAAGATAGATCCTTTATCATTTAGCTACAAAATAGAAGGTCAGCAACTGGAAGCAGTTAATTCCATAAATTATCTGGGAGTACTCATTAGGAGTGATTTAAAATGGAATCATCATATAAAGTTGATCGTCGGTAAAGCAGATGCCAGGCTGAGATTCATTGGAAGAATCCTAAGGAAATGCAGTCCGAGAACAAAGGAAGTAGGTTACAGTACACTTGTTCGCCCACTGCTTGAATACTGCTCAGCAGTGTGGAATCCATACCAGACAGGGTTGATAGAACAGATAGAGAAGATCCAATGGAGAGCAGCGCGCTTCATTACAGGATCATTTAGTAATCACGAAAGCGTTACTAAGATGATAGATAAACTACAGTGGAAGACTCTGCAGGAGAGACGCTCAATAGCTCGGTACGGGCTTTTGTTAAAGTTTCGAGAACATACCTTCACTGAAGAGTCGAGTAGTATATTGCTCCCTCCTACGTATATCTCGCGAAGAGACCATGAGGATAAAATGAGAAAGATTAGAGCCCACACAGAAGCATACCGACAATCCTTCTTTCCACGTACAATACGAGACTGGAATAGAAGGGAGAACCGATAGAGGTACTCAGGGTACCCTCCGCCACGCACCGTCAGGCGGCTTGCGGAGTATGGATGTAGATGTAGACATTGCTTATACAAGCTTTACATCCCTGTAAATGTTTTGTTTTTGGGCAATAAAAATCAATCAATCAATTGATATACAATACTCAACAACTGGTCAAACAGGCACCTTATAAACCACTTACTTCAGAGATGAGTTAGAATTCCTTAATATTCTTCCTATAAATCTCAGTCCGGCAACTGCTCTCCCTACTGTTTGTTTTATGTGGTCATTCCACTTACTTTCACTAAACGGCAGTGAAGGACGGTGTCAGATGCCTTCATGAAGTGAAGAAGCAAAGTATGAACGTGAACGCCGTTATCTACAACGCTATGAATCACATAAAGGAATCGAGGGAGCAGAATTTCGCGAGATACCTGTTTGCGGAATCCATGTAGATATTTGTACAGGAGATTTTCATTCTCCAAAAACATCCAAATTCTTGAGCATAAATCTTGTTCCGTAATTCTACAACAGACTGACGCCAACGATACAAGCCTATTAATATGTGCGTTTGACCAACGACCTTTCTTGAAAATGGGAATCACCTACCCTTTTTTTTCCATGTACTAAGTATCCTTTATTGCTCCAGTATGGGGAGCAAATTCTTTCATGTAATCTTTGTGGAATCTTATAGTAGGCCTACTCTCATCTGGTCCTGATGTCTTCCCAGTGCTAAGCGATTGTTGTTGATTTTCTTTTCCATGATCGGTTATCTGGATATAGAATGTGTGTGAGAAAAGTAATGAGGCTGACAACACTGCAAGCAATATGGCAAAGCTGTGTTGTTCTACTTGTGCAGATCGGTGTGTTGATCCCTTGCGGTCCGTACAGCCATCATGTGATTTTTGAGAGCGCGTTGAGTGAGTTTGTGGTTTTGTTGTGTGTTACGAAAATGGAACAGTGGAATTTAGAGCAACGTTATACCACCAAGTTTTGTGTCGAGCTTGAGGAATCCGCTAGTGTGACGGTTGAGAAGTTGAAACAGGACTGTGGGGAACATATCTTACCAAAAGCACAAGTTTTTCGCTGGCGCATATCATTACCGGAAGGCCGAGAACACGTTGAAGATGAACCTCGCACAGGGAGCCCTTCAAGTTCGAAAACCGACAAAAAAGTCGAAACTGTGAGTGCTTTTTTGAGATCAGACAGATGTTTAATAATAAAGATGATGAGTGACCTGTCAAACGAAACACAATCCCACCATCCATCTAATTTTGATCGACCCTGAGACAAAACGGTGAAGTGAGGAGTGGCACACTGAGACATCTCCATTACTGAAAAAGCTTGAACAAGCAAATCAGATATCAACACAATGCCGATTTGCTTCTTTGACGGTAGGGATACTGTGCATAACGAGTTTGTCCCCCCAGGACATATTGTCAAACAAGTATTTTACAAAGATATTTTTGAAAGGTTCAGGAAATGGATGAATCGAATGAGACTGGACATTGCAGACAAGCGGATGCTGCAACATGACAACGCCACATATCACACGGATGCTTCCATCACGGAATTTTTGACCTCAAAAGGCATCCTTACAGTTTCACAACCCCCCTATTCACCTGAGCTGAGTACTTGTGTCTTTTTTCTTTTCTTGAAACGGAAAAAGTCTTAAAAGGACGTCATTTTTGGGCTCTTCAGAACATTCAAAAGAATGTGACCGATATGTCAAAGGCCTTACCAGTTGAAGCCTTTCAGCGCTGCTACTAAAACTGGGTACAACGACTCCGCCGTTGTATAGCTGCCAAAGCGAACTGCGTTGAAGGAGACAATATTATTGATTTCTTTTTTTTAAGACTGAAAAACTTTGGTAGATAAAAAATGAGATTCATTATTTTTCTCACACACCTCATATTCCATTTCGACGTTCGTACGATGAAAGGGGGGATGGTGTTGAGATCTTCAACGGTGAAACAATTTGGGAAGACCGAATTCAACATTTCTGCCTTCTCTCTGTTATCTTCTGTTCCGATGCCAACATCGTCACTGACTGAATGAACAGAATATTTCGAACCGTTTACTGATTTTACCTAAGACCAGAATCTCTTAGGGTATTTGGCCAGATCGGTTGACAAAATTTTACTTTCAAAGTCAATGAACTCTTCTCTCATTACTCTCCTTACGCTCATTTTCACTTTGCTGAACTTTCGTTTGTCAGCTAGGTTTTGACTTATATTGTATCTGTGACGAAGCACTCTTTGTTTCCGTAATATTTATTCTAACATGGCTATTAAACTGGGGTCGTCAATCCCATCCCTTGAGACCTGACTTGGAACATACTTGTCTAAGACGCACTGAGTGGTGTTAATGAATTTCGAATTATGTGGGTAAGCATTCCCATTTAAATTGATCGTAATTGGGATCCCTGTGTATTTAGTTGAATTGACAGCTTTTAGATTTGTGTCATTTATCGTGTAACGGAAATATTGCAGATTCCTTTTAGTATTCGTGTGGATGGTCTCAGGCATTTCATTATCTAGAGTTAATTGCCACTTTTCGCACCACATCGATATCTTGTCTAAATAATTTTTCAATTGGTTTTGATCTTCTGACGACTTTACTAGACGGAAGATGAGATATTTATTTCCGAACAATCTAAGGGAGATGCTCAGATTGTCTCCTGAAACCATACGAGGGTTGACTGAAAAGTAATGCCTCCACCTTCGTAACTCTTCAACAGTTGGCAGCATTGGTATTCGGCAGGTACTGGCTTGTTCTGTAGCCTCTTCTCTACAGTTCCAGTTGGCGAGAAGCCTTAGCATTGAACGGTTGTGTTGTTACAGTGTAAAGTATGGACCCCTGCGCAGACGGTCGGTCAATGCGATTTAAGCAACGTGTAGTCATTGAATTCCTGACAGCAGAAGGTGTCACCACAAAGGAGATTCATCAGAGAATGAAAGCTTTTATGATGACTGCGTTGATGTGAGTACTGTGCGTCGTTAGGCGAATAATTCTAAAGATGTTCTGGTGGGAACATCTGACCTGGCGTGACAAACAAAAGAGTTGGACGTCCTGAGACAGTAACCACCGAGTTTCACAAGCATAATGTTGGCAAATTGATTCAGGGCGATCGTCGTACGAATACCAAAAGTTGCAACACTTTTCAGTCAACCCTCATAATATTATAAATGCGAAAGTAACTTCATCTGTTACATTTTCACGACTGAACCACTGAAACGAATTTGATGAAATTTGGTATGGAGATAGCTTGAACACTGAGAAAAAGCACAGGCCACTATAAAAAAGTAAATAAAAGAAAGAAATCCAACCCCTAAGAGGGTAAAATAGGGAATGGAACTTTTTTTACAACAGTGAACATAAATCATGTAAAAATTAGCAAAGGCGTTGCGTAAAGTACACACTTTATAGTGTTTAGCTACTTTAAAAGCACAAAGCATATTCGAGCTCTCCTGCACACGTCGCTCTGAACGACAGGTAGCTGACGTTTTTGCATCTAAAGCTTGAGTACTCACAATCACTCATTATAATACTCGTATAAATAGTGACCTACAAGTCATTTATATAGATTAGGGATAGCAGATGGTATATACGAGGGAGTATCGGGAAGTAAAGCACAATAATAATTTTTCTCCCCTGGCTGGAAAGTAGAAATTTTTACTACGATACAGAGGGTATTCTGTTTTCATGTGCAGTTCTAGCAAGAGAAGCCTGAACTACAAAACAAACAATGGCGCTCATATTACTGTCGTCAACTTGTGAAGTGCAGCGAAGTGTGGATCGATATTTGTGGGCCAAAGGGACAAACCGAGTGAAATTCACAGGGTCATGTGTGACGTGTATGGGGACGACGGTATGAAATGTGACAGTGTCTCCAGATGGTGTGCATTCTCCTAAGCGGCCATGTGAATCTTAGTGATTCGCCACTCCTCAGGAGGCCAGTAACAGCTGCAACCCTGCAGAATGTTCGAGCCATTGAGGCACCAATTTTGAACGACTGGCGTGTGCACAGCAGTTCAACATTTCCCATGGTGTGTTGTACAGTGTTGTCCATGATACTTTGAAATTTCGTGAAGTTATGCTCGCTAGATACCTAAGAAACAGACAGACAACCACAATGGCCAGCGAATGCTGACAAGCTTGGACTACTTAATGCGTTTCACTGCACAAGGGCAGTGACGATTCCTTTCTGAAAAGAATCGTCACTGGTGGTGAGTCGTGGTTGTACCACTACACACTTTCATAAATAATTCTCTACAGTGAGTTCTAGGTGGTACTTTACATATCAGTCTGACAGCTTTTTTCTGGGCAGTAAATCAGCATTTTCAGTAGCAATTATTTCCCCACAAGATTGTCCCATACGTCAAATGAGAGTGAATATAACTGTAATAGACAGAAAGAAAATTTTCTCATCTACTGTTGCTTGTAATTTTCTGAGCATAAATATTCCTTTAGAAATTTTTGGTTTTAAGTAATTCACATGTGGCTGCCAGCCTAAATTATTTTGCAAAACAATGCCAAGAAACTTTACAGGAACTGCCTCTAAGGTGATTCTATTGTTATGAGAAATGTTTAATTCCTGAGTTTTATTTATGTTCATAGATAGGCTATTGCACCAATCAGAAAGTATATATACCTTGGGTGAGGTAGAGTTACTTATGTTATTGTTCGTAGGCACTGTAACACTTAAACTGATATCATCTATATACAAGTAAAAGTTTGTAGTATCATCTATTACATTGCTAGGTAGGTCATTCATATATAATATGAGCAATATAAGGCCCAAGATTGACCCTTAAGGAACACCATGGTTAACAGGTAAGAAACTAGAATATTGGTTATTGAAGTAAACAGTTTGAGATCTATTAGATAAGTATGACTGAATAATTTTAACAGCAGAGACTGAGAAACCTACAGTTTTTAATTTCAGCAGCAGAGTGTTGTGGTACACCGTGTCAAATCTGGTATCCTTACCAGGTAAGAGTGATAGAAGACAGAGAAGATCCAACAAAGAGCGGCGCTTTTCGATATCGGAGTGTTAGATGTTCAACGAATTCCAGTGGCAGACATTACAAGAAAGGCTTAGTGCATCACGGAAAGGTTTACTATCGAAATTTAAAGTGAGCATTTTCTGGGAAGAATAGGACAATATATTACTTCCCCCACATACATGTGTGACGAAGACGAGAAAATGGTAGAAATATGAGTTAAAACAGATACTTATCAATAACAAATCTCCCTGTGCGCCGTTCGTGAGTGGAATAGAAGTGCCCTTCGCCAAGCGCTTGCGGAGAGTGGTGCAGATGCAGATGTAGATAATTTTATGGGGAAGGCGAACCAAAGACGGCGTCTTATAGGAAAAACACACAAGTTGCAACAAACTCAATGAACAGACTGCTTACACTACGCTCGTCCGTCCTCTGTTATAGGATGTGGGTCTGACGGAGCACATCGAAAAAATTCGAATAAAGTCAATCGTTTTGTACTGAAGCGAGATAGGGGAGACAGTGTTACAGATACGAAACGCGAGTTGGGCTGGCAATCATTAAAAAAAAAAAAAACGTTTTGCATTCGGGAGGACTACGGTTCAAACCTGCATCCAGCCATCCTGATTTAAGTTTTTCTAACTTGCTTCAGGTAAATTCCAGGATTGTTCCTCTGAAAGGGCACAGCCGACTTCCTTCACTATCCTTCCCCAATCCGTTGTTGTTTGGTCTCCTCCCCCAAATCAACCAACTACCAAAGGCGTTTTCGATTTTTCATGAAATTTCCATCACCAGCCCCCCCCCATGCGACAATATTTTGTTGCCTCCCTCCTACATATGGAGACATGATCATCGTAGTAATATAAGAGAAATCAGAGCTCGTACTGAGAGTTTCGAGTGTTCGTTTCTCCTATGGACTGCTCGAGATTGGAACGCTAGAGAAACAGTGTGAAAGAGAGTCGAAGAGTCCTTTGCCAGGGACTTGAGTGTGAATTGCTGAACAGTCATGCAGATATAGCTGTAGAAGATGTCTCAAACAAAACAACTGTGCCCAGTAGCTGGAAGGAAGCGCAGGTCACTAGAAAGGTAGTGAAACTACGATGAAATATCATTGAAATTACCTGTTGTAGAATCTTAGCACATATTCTGAGCTCAGAAGTATTGTGTTTTTGTTACTCGACCCAGAAAGCCATGGATCATGTCACGAAAAGAGAATACTTCTTGACTTCTGGAAGACACATGATCTGATACCACACCAATGCTTATTAAAGAATGGTGAATCAAGCGAAATTTGAGACTGGATTGTGGATTTAATGGTAGGGAGGACACAGCATGTTATCTTGGATAGAAAGTCATTAAGAGAAATAGAAGTTGCTTGAAAAATACAACAACCAAAAGATGACTGGTTGCTATATTTCTTCAAAAATTCTATCCACAGCCATGGAGCCCAAACACCATGAAGAATGATAAATTGAAGAAGTAAAAGTAACTTCATGTGTGCTCCAGAGAAGAGTGTTGGGACACTTGGTGTTCATATTACATGTTGCTGATCTGAAGGACAATACAATAGTAACCTTTATATTTATCTATGTTTATTTGAGATGGTGGTAATACGGATCCCCACAAATAATGTAGAATCCCAAATCCGCAACTCCAATGCGTTTACTTACTTTGTTGTCGTTAGTTCTCTGGGGTTGCAGATCCACAGATTCATTTTTTTTTTTTTGCTTGACCCAATCTCAAACCAACAAATAACACACTTAAACTTTCAGTAATATCTGTTTATTATCGGTCATACAAAAAATATAACACAAGAGAGATAAGCTGAAATAAGTAGCTGGATCAATGTCATCTCCTTCACATTAGGCAAAGGCAAGAAACCACAATCTTGAAAAATATGCACATATGTGGTTGTCAAAGCGTCTGCTTGCTACATCCTTTGATTCGTGCGGCGGCTCCCACAACTTCTCGCCATCATCAGAGCCTCTGTAGTTGCCTCTTCTGGTGGCTTGTGACGCAACGCCCATGGCGTCAAACAAACCCTACGTCAGAATTACGCCGTGACTTATAAAACAAGTTAAGTTCCATATAATTTTAAGTTATACTGACGGACCCGTTGTATACATAATTCAACAAATAACATCCAGAGTCCCTTACAAATCGCTGATTATGTTCGCATGCAAGTTGTATTAATGATATGTTAATTTACGAATACAAAATAGCAAGGCAGTATTTTAGTGTGTGTGACGCCCCTGTACAGTAACTTATTTCACCCCCCCCCCCTCCCTCAGTCCCCAATTCCTAAAATTCAGCATTGCTATTCGTTTACGCCCTTCCAGCAATAAAGCTCCATGATCATTAACTTCAGTTCTAAATTTTATTGAAGTATTTAAATAACAAAACACGAAGCACATGTGTAAGTTAAATATTCAAAGATAACAAAATAACTACTGCAGTTCAACTCCTTTTAGCAAAAAATCAACACAGGAGTATCAAACAAGGACACAATGTAGGGAAAAAATACAAAGAAAATCATTACAGTTTAATACCGTACACCAAAATTATTTCACTTAAATGTGAAATTTAGACAGTCCCAAATACATGATACAATGCCATTTAACTGACCTTTTCCAAAATGTAGCGACTTTAGAGACATAACGTGTTTCTCACTTTGTATTTGCGAAACCATTTATCCCCCCTTCCTGAAAATCCAGACTCACTGTCATGCCTGATTCTATGTCTAGTACTCCAAGGTTGGCAAGTCATTCTTGATTTTATGTTGTCTATAGCTAGTTCTTGGTCCGTTTTAAAACATAAAAACACCTTTCAGCTGATCATTTCGTTGCTGGAGTGCAGTAGTAAATTTTGAGTGCTGTGTACACATTTGGATAGACATCACCAGTTCGTTTTTAAACCAACATTCTACAGAGAGATGGAAGAGGGGACAATTTGTTATCATCTTCATTCTTCATAAACAACAGATAGCTTTTAAAATGTGTTTGTTTATCACCAATGTTGTTCTCTATGTCTGAATTATAGATGTCTCTAAGTTTCTCTGCATCATCATAAATTTGAACAGCTAGTTCGGTGATATTTGAGAGAAATGATAAACTTAAGTTTATTCTGTGTAGACATTAACACTCTTCTGTCATACATCCTGAAGAGTTAGCATAATCTTAGAATATGACATTTTCATTCTTCTCCAAATCTCAAAGCAATCTGATCCTGTCTCTTCTCCAGGACATTGGTGTTCGTCTTCTGAGTCAAATGATTCATCAGAGAATCTCTTGCATTTAACCTGACATTTCCTTTTTTGTTTTACAGCAGGTGAATGAGGCCGAACTGATTCCGAATTCCTGATCTCTGTAAGTTTCTATCCAGCTGAATCCTTGTGAATTGAAAAAAAGTCTGCAGCTCACTCCAAGAAAGTCATCCATTTCAACGGAAGTGAAATGTGTACATCCTCGGTTCGTAATTTTTTTTATTGCTTTGCCAAAGTATTACACTGATGTCATGGAAGCTACCTCAGTACTACTACTTACCTTTCTAACAAGACCTTCAGCTTCTCATCTAACTCTACCACCCTCATTTTCTGAAATGACTAAAAAATATTTTGAAGAAATAACTTTATTACATATTTCTTGGACCACTGACATCCTCATAAGACGTATTAAATTTTCATAAGGTGCTGGTGACAAGTATAAAGTAACCTTTTTTGCGGGGCACCAAACCTTGCTACATTGTCAGCCAAAAATGAATCATAATCCACAGTTAATTGCAGACATATCATGAAATATGCATTTCTCATAGAACCAAACATCTCTCTGTCTCCACGTAATGCTAGACCTCTATAAGTTAGCTTCTTAACTACATAAACAATTCTTTTCAGCACATTTCTCCAATATGTGACATCATGTTCATGCTGCATGAGCAATTATCTGAAAATACTGTTCGGCTTATTTCCTCTGTTTTTCGATTTTAACAAGCAGTCACTGTGAGAGGTAGAATATGAGTGTGGGCAGGACGCAGTGGTCCAGTTGTCACGAATGGCGCTCGTTGCCAGCGAGTCGACTGCTGTCCGGTAAACGTGAGTAGCAGTTCTCACGATGATCATCTGTTGCCTTTATTTGCACTCGCTTCGAGAAAACGAAGAAGGTGCAAATATGAAATTAACACTAAACGACAAGGCGAAGGAGAATTTCATCGTCTTTCTTCAGTTATTCTCGAATGTCTCGCGAACAATTTGAAACGTTACATAAGCTCATTTAACGAAAATCTCAAAAAGCCCCTAAGCTCAGCGAAACGATTGTCTGTTTGTTTGAGGTAACCACATTATTTGTGATGTTAATTCATTCTTCTGTCTGTGCTTGGTAGAACATTATTTATGACAGAATTCATTTACTTTGTTTTGTTACTTACTGTAACTGTATATTTTCAAAAAGAGTAATAATAATAACATATGGAACTATATAAATGTTATATAATCTGAAAAAATATTGTCAACACTGCGTACAAACAGGTGTTAGCTACTGGACAATCGTGAATTGTCTATCTTGAAACAAACTTTTGCTTCTCATACATTTGTCTGGTGCTATAGAAGGATCTGGAAGATTCCCCTGGTTCCAAAATTACAATGGTGACTTCATTTTATGATATAAGCACTACGTTTTGATACCACTGAGATGGGCCATGCAAGTTGCCATACGGTATAGCTCGCGCTTACCTCTCCTGTCACTGCCTCTGGTTATGACTGCAGCTACAGATTCGTTTATCTCTTTTCGTTTAGGCTTTTTCGCAGGTGAACTGACATTACAGATTCAGTTCTGTTCTTCTTCTCGATCCTCATCACCAGGAAATGGTTCCTTTGATTCTACAACAGTTAATGGTGTATGACGTCGCGATGGAGTGTCAGGAAGAAACACCAGTGACCTGCCCACAGCCAGTTCTAGGCTGAACCAGTGCTCCCTTTACGAATTTCAAATATTTGCTTTGGAAGTGTCGTAGATTATTCTGTTTTACTTGAACAGCCTCACCTGTCAGTCAAGCCATATGAAAATTATTTTATTTGATATGATGCATTTATTACTAATAAATAGTACATTTCCACCCAGATATTTGGCGACTGGTGATTCACACCACACAATCGCTTTTTAATTCCGCACAGGAAGGACAATTGTCTTTAGCTAAGTCAAACATGTTTGTCTGGAACTGTACGACATTTTACAACCATTGTGTTTGCCTCAACCAGCAGAGGAGATCTAGAAGAAAATTGAGATGGAGTTGATGGAACGGTGGCAATTATCTTACTGAAATGGCAGCAAAGAGGGAAGCATGTTAGAATGAAGTGTCCTAAAAATAGTGGCTGATATTATTTCTGTTTTAAAAATTTGTTTTCAGTTGTCCTGCTAGTAGTCAGTGCTCGCGATTACAACTCCGTGATTATCGATGGGGGTAGTTATGGCAGACAGTGTGACAGCACAAGTTCCTTCATATGAGGAAAGTTTATTTTGCCTTCAGAACTATCGCTGGGCACAAACATGTCAGCCGGCTTCGGTGACCGAGCGGTTCTAGGCACTTCAGTCTGGAACCGTGCGACTGCTACGGTCACAGGTTCGAATCCTGCCGCAGGCATGAACGTGTGTTCTAGGGGACTGATGACCTCAGATGTTAAGCCTCATAGTGCTCAGAGCCATTTGAACCTATTTTGAATAAAAATGCCCGTCGCTCAAGGGCTGACACGTGATGAAGAGTACAAATTATAAACCTATGCCCTCTGGTGTAGCCGAGCGGTTCTAGGAGCTTCAGTCTGGAACCGCGCTACTGCTACGGTCGCAGGTTCGTATCCTGCCTCGGGCATCGATGTGTGTGATGTCCATAGGTTAGTTAGGTTTAAGTAGTTCTAAGTCTAGGGGACTGATGACTTCAGATGTTAAGTCCCATAGTGTTTAGAGCCATTTTATTCACAAATCTATCTGATGATTACTTTTACGCAATCAGCGGGTGTATCTTCAATGAACAGATATGCAAAGGCATTATTGTTGTCGAAAATGCCTTCGGTGTAACCGCTCAAGAGGGGTGAGTCTTTTGAATGCCTGTAGACTTACAATCGATACTACACAATATGTTGTCAAAGTGGCTACAATGCCACCATTGGTTCGTGAAAGCACATTATTATTTCAATTGAACTGTACCGTACAGTACAATATTTATGTGGTACTAGATCGTGCAATTGCTCATTTAATTATAAACAAATAAACACCCGTTTAATATACACTTGCATCATTTTTCTTCCATTTGCTGCTTTTTTCCTCACATTTTTATAGTCACTATGTTGTGTGTTGTATGAAAGTACAATTGCACGCACCAACTCAATCAGTCATAATGTTTCTGCCGCCATCTTACGCACACTTGCCGGCAACAGACTTCGAACAAAATTACAACCAGCTAGCTGCACGCCTAGCGGTTTAGTGAGGCCACCTTCCTGTTTGATCGGTAAGATGCACACCGTAGCTGCAAAGAGACCGCGGCGGGTGCCCGCACAGGTTGCGCTCTCGCTGTTGGACAGATCCTTAATGCGCTCGTACGTGGAAGCAGTGTTGCCAATTTTGAGACTTTGGCGCTAGAAATGGCGACTTTTGCCTTCGTCTTAGCGACAAAAAACTTTTTAGCGACAAAAATTATTTAGCGACTTATCTGGCGACTTTTGGAGTACTGACAGCTTTTGAAGTACAAAGCAAAACTATTTAGGGGCCAGTATTTTCATTAACAAAACTAAGATTTTAACCATATAATGGGTACTACACTGACTTCGTTCTAGATTTACTAAGTTAAATTAAGTTCTTAGCAGATCATGTAGCACTGTTCAGCATTTAGTAAACCTGAATGTGGGAATTACCTGCAGAGTAAGAAAACTTTGACAATAGAACAATTCATTATTCATTACCCATAAGCCTGTTATCGTCGATAGCGTATCGATCTATAATTCTTCAACTTTTGAACTCCCTTTATTTTTCGAATTGGCAAAAAACTTACGTAATATTAAGTATAATAAAATACATTTCTGTCCAGCAACCTCTAATTTTTCGAAATGATAACTCGCAGTCAAATTATTACCACATGCACAGTGGTAACGCAAGAACAATTCGGTGGGGGTATCTCAGATATTATTACGTTTTGAACAATGAACAATAAATGATGACTAACTGACAACCTTAGCTGCCAACAGGTATTGTTGATATACCTCAATGGTGAAAATGCTGAAAATGTGTGCCCTGACCAGGACTCGAACTCCTGCTTACATGGCAGACGCTCTATCCATCTTTTTTTTTTAATCTCATTTTGTTCGTTTTCATTCATTGCATGTGTTGGGGGCGGATGTCGTAAGACATCCGTTTTAGTTCGTCGTTGATCCATTAATTCAGTTTTTTTTTATTACAGAGGGCAGCTACTTCTCTGACCGAACACGCTGAGCTACCGTGCCAGCATCCATCTGAGCCACCGAGGACACAGATGAAGAGCGCAACTGCAGGGACTTATCCCTTGCACGCCTCCCGTGAGACTCACATTCCCAACTGTCCACAATTCTACATATGTATTGTACCTTATAGACATTTGCCATCTCACTCATTACTCGCGCACGCTTTGCGATTCCCGTAAGAGTTTGGGCAACCTGTGCGCATTCGCACAGACGAAGGTCAACGGCTACCCAGGTTTGTAAGGAAATTAGGAGATTTACCCACAAGATTGACCAAGAAGCGCGAGTCCCAAGATATTCCCCAATCTATTGCATCATTTAAGTAAACCCGTTATCAGTCTAGAAAAGATCGAGATGAAAAAGGACTTAAGCGATAGTAAAATCTTCATGAGAAAACTGAAGAGTGTCTTGCAGAATATATCACTGAATCTTTACAGATGTGTGTGAAATATAGATAGCATTGTAGAAAATGCAAATGGTAGGCTCTGGCATACTGTAATAAAAGATCCATTATGTCACAATACATTACCAGTGGAAGGAATTCCAGAAATTCAGGGATTGATAGATATAAACTGATTGCTTCCTTAGGTATTTCAACTGAAAATAAGGTAAATAAAGCTGTATACTTTGTTCCGAAATATTTTAAAACAGTTGTTCCAAGGGAACTTATTTGCATATTACGGATTTTTCCTAGATTCCATAATTTCTCAGATTTGCTCTTGTGTAATTGCTTCTGGATATAAAGTTACTAGGAACAAGCGTATCGAAATAGCTCATGGGAATTCCACTGCCGGATATCTTGCTCTACATGTTACTGTTTGCTCTGACGGAAATAATAATGACATTCATTTGAATTAAACGACTATATAATTACATAACACACCATTAGGGGCTTTCCATTTAAAACATGGCAGAAAGTTGACATGTTTTACATTTGCTGGTGTGGAAATTTTTTTAACATGCACAATTTGTGCCTGCCACACAAGCTGTTCTGTATTTGGCAGCTGTCCAGTGTCCTACTTCCGTATGCAGAATTTTCATCAGCTAAAATGCTTGTTTTCTTTATTTAAGATGAAGTTAATGGCCTATAACTATCTTTTTAATTATCATAATTTATGGTCCAACCTGCCCACAGAGTAGTGCTCCTGAGTTCATGTTTATTTAGGTGTTCGAAGATTAATGATCGTAAGTTATGACCCACCACCAGGCCCCCATCATCACCAACACTCTTTGGGTACGCAGAATCATGAGATGTGACTTGGCATTCAAGCTCTGGACCTTGGTTGATCAACAACAGTAGCAAATTCAGTTGATTTTCACAATATAATATTTTTGAGCTTTTTTGTAGAGTATCACAACAAGTGGTATTTCCCGCAATGTATGATGACCACTACAAAATTTCTGAGGAAACAGAATTACATGTTAATGAAGAAAAGACAGAATAGCTGCCCATAAATAAGAAAACCAGAAAAGATGCACCTTTGACTGTAGATGGATTCAATTCCAAGACTGTTGACCACTTCAAGTACCTAGGAAGCCTTTTTAGTAATAAAACCAGAACAGATATAGAAATAGATGCCCGTTTAACAGCAGCAAAGAAGACACTATTTAGTTTCATCAAAATTCTAAGAAAAATATCACTTAGCAGTAACTTCAAAATCCGCTTATATCAATCGACCATTATACCTGTGATGTTGTATGCTTGTGAAACATTAATATTTAGAAAGAAATATGAAGAGAAACTGTTAATATTCGAAAGAAAAGTTCTAAGGAAAATTTTTGGACCTGTATACGACGAAAATAACACGAAATGGAGAATAAGAAGAAATGAAGAATTAAGAGGGCTGCACAAACACCATAACGTCGTCGAGGTGCTCAAGAGGAGAAGGTTGATTTGGGAAGGCCATATAGCAAGAATGACAGAGAATAGACTACCTAGAATTCAGTGGAACAATAGATGGAACAAGAGGAAGAGAAAGACCCAGAATCAAATGGCGGGATAACATTCGGGAGGATATAACGAGGATGAACAGCAACAGCAACTGGATAAACAGCGCATTGGACAGACAGAAGTGGAAGAGGCTCATAGAGCAGGCGTGTATTTTCGATAAGGCCCTTGCCACATGTAAAGTAAAGTAAAACGTATGAAAACCACCACCAAGCATGCCCTGCAGCCACATCAGCGTGGGCCACTATTTACAGTTTTGAGGCAATTCGTTGCTGTTTTAACTACTTTCTTCCACTTTTCAACAAGACTCGTATAAACATAGGGGTCAAAATGTTTAACGTCGATAAACAACGTGGATGTGCTGTAACCACACCAATACATTATACTATTTACAGTTTGACAATTAGTTGCCATTTTGCCGATTTTCTCCCCCTGTTCAAGAACATATATGTAAATACAAGGCTTTAAAAGTTGAACAAGTACCATCACAGTGCATTAATTAAACGAATTACACTTATACCATAATATTTTAATGTTGCAACAAATACACTTCTGTTAGATTTTTCACTGTAAGGAATTTATCCTTGCATTACTAGTGTGTGACATTAGTATCAGGTCATCTAAGAGAGGTCAGACACAATAATATTATTATAGTATTGTAAAATATATAGCACATCGCTACAATAATGCTTTTAGTCCATACTTCCTTGCTTCAACAATAATCACATACACAATCACGCTGTACTGCCTGACACATTAGCAGAAGGAAGAAGGGTAACAATTACTTCACCCCTGACCAACCCAACACCCAGAGATAATACACTGCCATCCAGCCCTGCAGCCTTCTACCAATTCCTTGTGTAATCCTCTAGAAAAATCATCTTTTCCTCAACACAAGTAAGGCACAATATGTATTAAGGAAATAGATATCACGCAGCATCTACCATACTCTATACAGACATAATCCATTCCCGCACCTCAAGAGTATTCGCATACTATTTACACTGAATACAACATCAATTCTAATTACGTCACAACACTTTCAAATCTACTACTATACACTGATAAGGGGTGCTAACCTCCTCTACATGCGCTCATCTGTAGAAATCTTGTGCACTTGGATGGGTGCAGCAATCCCTGTTCATTCACGAGACGTGGAATATAGCGGTCTACTTCTGGTCAGCTGCACATTAAATCGGTAACAGTGCTGCGGGGCGAGTTGGTTAACGACAGTGTAAGGGGTCTTTCAGTCCCTAACTTTATCCTAAGAATGTGAATATGCCTTGTGATTCCCATCCACATAAAGTAAGATCGTAAATTACACCCTATGCTTGAGGTGCTACACATATGTAGATCACTGTTTAGAATTCTTTGATGATGTATATATTCGAGAATTAACAATGAATGGACATACTGTACTGTCATCTATCTACTTTCACCATGGTACTCGCAATGTAGAGAAGGGGGCGTTTTAGCGATGATACTGAAATTGCGATGCATGCTGTCGCATCACTGGTCAGTGTTGAAATTACTAGAAGTTGCTATCAGCTGTGATGCTTATTATTACAGTACATCGATGGTGTCTTTTCCAACCCATATGCCCACTGGCTTGCTGTTGTTTACCACATAACGGTCGACTGACATTGTTTGTTTGAGATGGAGAAAGAGTCATGATGGAGGGGCAACACCTTCTGGGGATGGGTAGCACGAAAACAGCATACATGATTGCAATGCGAGGAATCAATCGAAATGGAACAGAGGGCCATCACCTAATCGGTCACTATGACAGATGAATTAAAATATAGAGGTCATCAATTACTCTCGAACAGCAGTTTGGAAACATCCCACAACATCTAAAAACTCTTCCAGTTTCATTATGTTGTGACTGTCTTTTTATTTGAATTCATCAGTGTGCGTGCGTGTGTATGTGTGTGTGAGAGAGAGAGAGAGAGAAAGAGAGAGAGAGAGTTATTGTAGCAGCAGCAGCAACAACAACAACATGATTTACACTGTGGTGGAACTCCTAGTTTGCTGTGAGAGACAATGGATCAGAACGTGTTAATGACAGTTTAGAACCTGACACAGATCTCGAAGTCGTATTGGTAGAAACTACATGTATGGCAGTGTACAAAGCTTATTACAGCAGAAAAAGAAACAATGTTGCAGACAATGACGTAGGGAGCCTCTCTTGCGACTGACAGTATAATCTGTGGGATACAGTCCTCCACCTCCTCCTACAGTAGGGGCGTTGACACTTTACGCTGGTCTGTGCAATGGATCAATACCTCTATATTTAATAGGATCGCCACATGTGCTCGATGCCGGCATGCAGACAGTATTTGTTTTGATTCATGGGAAGACGGTGACGTGGTAAAAATCTTATTGAGTTCTCTGTCGGATGCAGATAGCGGAGCTGTCAAAGTTCATAATTTTTCCCTGTTGGATGGTGCAGAATAGCGATGACAGAATATTGGGGTGATAGACGTGAATGGATTCTTAATGACGTGGATCTTCTTTAGACTGCAGTACCTGTATGTAGATTGGAGACACGCCACAATGCAATAGTAAAATCCTCGTCGTTCTCCCAGTTTCCATACTGTCTTTTATACTACTTTGTGTTGCAGGATTGGGCTTCGTCTGGCGCTGACCTTACACATCGTACACTGTTGGTGGAGTTATGACAACGTTTTCCCATTTCCACCAAATGGTCAAAACATGGTCCTGTCGCACTAACTCAGGTCACTCTGTTTCTACATGGATTGCAGAAGGTGATAGATATAGCTCACGCTGACTCCTGCTCAGTTCTGACTTAAATTGGAACGATCACATGAATAAAGCTGCAGAAATGGCAGCAGTTGTAAGAAGCATATGGACTGCCTAAAAAGCCACATTGGAATTTTAATGTAACAGACAAGTTCGGAAAAGGTGTCTCGAGATATGAGAGTGCCTCGAATATGATTCATTGGCGGTTGTAATCATTAAAGGACTTCTCCATAGGATCCAATGCAGGTATGTGGTTGAATTGAAAGACTTGATTCCAAATCGTAGACAGCATTGCTACTGGAGAGCGTAACACTAGATATCTGAAAAGCCTGTTTAGATTTCTTACGACGTCAATCGGCACACCATCTACTGTTTGTGATCCTTCTCAATCAACTATCGCCTATAACCCAGTGGTTATATTTGCAGAACCTCTGACATGGCATTGAGACAGAATAAATTAGAAATACTGGAGAAATATCTAGCAGCTGTATGAGCTAGTTGCAAATACGGGCTTCATAACGCGTTCCTTTGCCGAATCACTTTCTAAATTCGGTGGTTTTACCACAACCTTAAACCCATCGGCTTCATGTAACAGCACTGTTGGTCAGATAATATACACTCCAGCGATCACTATCTATATTCAGTGTTGCGGTATTTGTCTGGAAAAAACACTTCATTCGGAGGTAGTGCCACACATCGCTTTATGAGGTTTAAATAGTTTTTAAGAAGGGTGTCGTTAGCGATACTTGTGTGCACCTGTAGAACTAAAACCGACTGTGATAGTAGTATGGTGGTTGCGATCAAGTTTATAACATCTGGCGGTTTGTAAGACGATTACGCTTCTCTTTCTAAGAGACAGTGCTACCACTTACAGGAAAAACTTATGATACATGTCCACCCATCGCTGATTTTCGCTCAGTATTGTGTCGTATCGCCAGCAATCAGTTATTGGCGAAGTATTAAACTTAGTAGTAAGGGATGTGTAATAGTTTCACCTTGAGCATCAGGCTTATAAAGTATGTGTGTGTGTTCCGACATGTGCAAAGCAAATGACTATGTCCAGTCGTAAGGAAGGTATGGATTTGAAGTGTAATAGTAGGAATGGTACAGATATTTATATTTCCAGTGCCACAGCCGTCAGCAGGGGTACTTCTGATACTTCGTTCATTGTTGAATGTCGTTCAATTGAGACAGCAGTCATAACATTTAACATTAAGTACAGTGATAAAATACATATGTAGCTGGTTTCCTAGAACGATTCTGTCTGGGGTGTGTGGCGCGCAATGGCCTGTGGCGGGAATGATTCACGTTTCCTGCTAATGGGAGAAGCTGCCCGAGTGGCAAGCCCTGATGGGGCGTAGCAATGTAGCTGACCTAATCGTGTCCTCCACTAGACAGCTGAATAATGAACTAATACTCAGTATGTGCTGGACAGCTTTTGTGATCACGTGTGTTCCCCATGGAAATTTGAGAAGATTCAATGTGGATGCGTGTTTGCACTGGACTATTATTCCCTCCCATGTGAATTGTCTAGTTGACTGCTTTCCCACATTTCCCACCTTTATTTAGTTGAGATAACTTCGATTACCCCCCCATGAACCACGGACCTCTACAGATTTACTGTATGGATAAATGATGATGGCGTCCTCTTGGGTAAAATATTCCTGAGGTAAAATAGTCGCCCATTCGGATCTTCGGGCGGGGACTACTCAGGAGGACGTTGTTATCAGGAGAAAGAAAACTAGTGTTGTACGAAACGGAGCGTGGTATGTCAGATCCCTTAATCGGGCAGGTAGGTTAGAAAATTTAAAAATGGAAAATGGATAGGTTAAAGTTAGATATATTGGGAATTAGTGAAGTTCAGTGGCACGAGGAACAAGACTTCTGGTCAGGTGAGGAGGATCTTAGTGTTTAACGTCCCGTCGACAACGAGGTCATTAGAGACAGAGCGCAAGCTCGGGTGAGGGAAGGATGGGGAAGGAAATCGGCCGTGCCCTTTCAAAGGAACCATCCCGGCATTTGCCTGAAGCGAGTTAGGGAAATCACGGAAAACCTAAATCAGGATGGCCGGAGACGGGATTGAACCGTCGTCCTCCCGAATGCGAGTCCAATGTCTGGTCAGGTGAATACAGAGTTATAAATACAAAATCAAATAGGGGTAATGCAGGACTAGGTTTAATAATGAATAGGAAAATAGGAATGCAGGTAAGCTACTATAAACAGCATAGTGGATGCATTATTGTGGCCAAGATAGATACGAAGCCCACAACTACCACAGTAGTACAAGTTTATATGCCAACTAGCTCTGCAGATGATGAAGAAATAGATGAAATGTATGATGAGATAAAAGAAATTATTCAGCTAGTGAAAGGAGACGAAAATTTGATAGTCATGGGTGACTGGAATTCGAGAGTAGGAAAAGGGAGAGAAGGAAACATAATTGGTGAATATGGATTGGGGGAAAGAAATGAAAAAGGAAGCCGTCTGGTAAAATTTTACACAGAGCGTAACTTAATCATAGCTAACACTTGGTTCAAGAATCATAAAAGGAGGTTGTATACATGGAAGAACCCTGGGGATACTAGAAGGTTTCAGATAGATTATATAATGGTAAGACAGATACTGAGGAACCAGGTTTTAAATTGTAGGACATTTCCAGAGGCAGATGTGGACTCTGACTACAATCTATTGGTTATGAACTGTAGATTAAAACTGAAACAAGGTGGGAATTTAAGGAGATGGGACCTGGATAAACTGAAAGAACCAGAGGCTGTAGAGGGCTTCATGGAGAGCATTAGGGAACGACTGACAAGAATGGGGGAAAGAAATACAGTAGAAGAAGAATGGGTAGCTATGAGAGACGAAATAGTGAAGGTAGCAGAGGATCAAGTAGGTTAAAAACACGAGGGTTAATAGAAATCCTTGGGTAACAGAAGAGATATTGAATTTAATTGATGAAAGAGAAAATACAAAAATACATTAAATGAAGCAGGCAGAAAGGAATACAAACGTCTCAAAAATGAGATCGACAGGAAGTGCAAAATGGCTAAGCAGGGATGGCTAGAGGACAAATGTAAGGATGTAGAGGCTTATCTCACTAGGGGTAAGATAGATACTGCCTACAGGAAAATTAAAGAGACCTTTGGAGATAAGAGAACCACTTGTATGAATATCAAGAGCTCAGATGGAAACCCAGTTCTAAGCAATGAAGGAAAAGCAGAAAGGTGGGGGTCTATACAAGGGCGATGTTCTTGAGGACAATATTATAGAAAAGGAAGAGAATGTAGATTAAGGTGAAATAGGAGGTATGACACTGCACGAGGAGTTTGACAGAGCACTGAAAGACCTAAGTCGAAACAAGGCCCCAGGAGTAGACAACATCCCATCAGAACTAATGATAGCCTTCGGAGAGCCAGGCCTAACAAAACTCTACCACTTGGAGAGCAAGATGTATGAGACAGGCGAAATACCCTCAGACTACAAGAAAAATATAATAATTCCAATCCCAAAGAAAGGAGGTGTTGACAGATGTGAAAATTACCGAACTATCAGTTTAATAAGCTAAGGCTGCAAAATACTAATACGAATTCTTTAAAGACAAGTATAAAAACTGGTAGAAGCCGATCTCGGGGAAGATCAGTTTGGATTCCGTAGAAATATTGGCACAAGTGAGGCAATACTGACCCTAGGAGTTAATTAGAAAATAGATTAAGCAAAGACAAACCTACATTTCTAGCATTTGTAGACTTAGAGAAAGCTTTTGACAATGTTGACTGGAATACTCTCTTTCAATTTCTGAGGGTGGCAGGGGTAAAATATAGGGAGCGAAAGGCTATTTACAATTTGTACAGAAACCAGATGGCAATTATAAGAGTCGAGGGACATGAAAGGGAAGCAGTGGTTGGGAAGGGAGTGAGACAGGGTTGTAGCCTCTCCCCGATGTTATTCACTCTGTATATTGAGCAAGCAGTAAAGAAAACAAAAGAAAAATTCAGAGTAGGAATTAAAATCAATGGAGAAGAAATAAAAATTTTGAGGTTCGCTGACGACATTGTAATTCTGTCAGAGACAGCAAAGGACCTGGAAGAGTAGTTGAACGGGATGGACAGTGTCTTGAAAGGAGGATATATAATGAACATCAACAAAAGCAAAACGAGGAAAGTGGAATGTAGTCGAATTAAATCGAGTGATGCTGCCGGAATTGTATTAGGAAATGAGACACTTAAAGTAGTAAAGGAGCAAAATAACTGATGATGGTCGAAGTAGAAAGGATATAAAATGTAGATTGGCAATGACAAGGAAAGCGTTTCTGAAGAAGAGAAATTTGTTAACATTGAGTATAAATGGTTCAAATGGCTCTGAGCACTATGGGACTCAACTGCTGTGGTCATCAGTCCCCTAGAACTTAGAACTACTTAAACCTAACTAACCTAAGGACATCACACATATCCATGCACGAGGCAGGATTCGAACCTACGACCGTAGCAGCCACACGGTTCCGGACTGCGCGCCTAGAACCGCGAGGAGTATAAATTTGTGTCAGGAAGTCGTTTCTGAAAGTATTTGTGTGGAGTGTAGCCATGTATGTAAGTGAATTATGGACGATAAATAGTTTAGACAAGAAGAGAATAGAAGCTTTCGAAATGTGGTGCTACAGAAGAATGCTGAGGATTAGATGGGTAAATCACATAACTAATGAGGAGGTATTGAATAGATTCGGAGAGAAGACAAATTTGTGGCACAACTTGAGTAGAAGAAGGGATCGGCTGGTTGGGCATATTCTGAGGCATCAAGGGATCACCAATTATAGGGATGATTTGGAATCTGTTACATCGCAGACATCGGTATTTGCAACTGGAAGTATAAGTTCCCTCTATTCTTTTTCGAGTTTGCAGACGGGGTAAGTTTCTAGTTACTCAGTGGTTAACAGCATGCTGCCCGTCGCTAAAGTTTCGGGTTTCTAGAGAAATAATTTCCAGCCTGTATCTTCAGCATTGTACTGTGCAAACGATACTGCTATGGAAGCGATATTGCTATGTGCTTGATATCGAGAACTATGGCGTAGATGGTATACTATTCTGGCAAACCATGTGAAAATACATGTGTTCCTGTAATCGCAGAGTGTGGAGATGGGTGTAGAACAAACAATCAAGCAATCAGTTCAGGGCCACAAACAGTGACGCCTTTGTGCCGAGGGGAGCTGACCCAGCCTCTGTACAACAGTCTTCGTGGTGTTATGTACGAGTGTCTGGTGGTCGCTACTGTGTGTCTTATTGTGAGAGAGGTATAGATTCAGGACATAACATAATAATGGCGTGTGACGGGGACCTCCCGTTGGCTAGACCACTCGCCTGGTGCAAGTCTTTCGATTTGACGCCACTTCGGCGACTTGCGCGTCGATGGGGATGAAATGATGACGATTAAGACTACAAAACATCCAGTCTCTAAGCAGAGAAAATCTCCGACCCAGCCGGGAATCGAACCCGAGCCTTTTTTTTTTTAGGTCTCATTTTGTTCACATTTGTTCGTTGCACCTGCTCGGGTCGGACGTCGTAAGACATCCGTTTAAGTTCGTTGTCGATTGATTAACTCAGTTTTTTATTACAGAGGGCTGCTAACCCTCTGACCAAATACGCTGAGCTACCGTGCCAGCAAATCCTTGCGCAGGGGCCATGCTAATCTTCTCTGTATCGTTCCAGTTTTAGTATATGTACCTCCGAAGCGAGTACTACCGGGGGTGGACCGATTCAGCACATCAATAGCCATAACAGGTATGAAAGATTTTTTTTTTACATGGAAAATTATGTGTGCTATAGATATTGAGATTCATTCCAGAACCATGGCTGTCAAGAGGAGACATTTCCAGTACATTGCTCAGTGTCAGACTGTAGCAGCAACTTGTAGTTACGCTGATAAATATGTGCCTGGTTCTCGATATTCTCATGAGTGTGGAGATAGCCGTGGAAAGCACAACAACAAAAGCAGGTGAGGGCCTGAAACAGCATCTCAGCAGATGCCTTTGTTCTGAGGTGGTCTTACCCATCTTTTGTACACCAGACCAGAGAGTTCCGAAAAAGTTTCCGATTTATGACGATTTGGTTCGCAGCGTCCCCTGATTGGGTAAATAGTGAACGAATACACAGTTTGTGTTGAGTCGCCTTTGGTACTGCATGTGTCGCATGCATACTCTGCAGAAATTTGAGAAGATTCAATACGACGAGCATTTGCACGGCAGTATTGATAGCGTCTGAACTCCTACCACTCAGGTCCTGGGATGAGGGGTTGTCCCTGGCTGGCTGGTCTGTCTCTGGCTGACATACACCTCTACAGCTGCGCTCATGGGCCGCGTTTATGGAGGCAATTTCCTCTCTCGGTGTGACACTGTGGCAGGGTGAGTATGTGGGATGTATTTGATGATCTGTAGACCACATTTTCGGGGTTTGACTGTTAGTGCGATATGGCGATCTGTACAAAATAGTTTTGCCACTGGAAGTCTCATCTGCAGAAAACAATGGCGGACAGTGCTCCCACAGAGGCAGCAGCAGCAGTTTGACAGGTAAATTTAGTGACGGACAGTCTGTCCCATTAGGATCACCAGGAAGAATGCATTCAGTGTTATTTGGGGCTATTTTCGTTATCAGGTCTGTTAGGACAAGAATATCCATGCAGACAAGCTGTGACATCACAAAAGTTCCTACAACAACAAAAGAGGCCGTTAACTATTTCTGCGAGACTTTACGAATTCTAAGAAGGGACTGATAAGTAATGGATGGGCTGTCCCAAGATCAAGAGGTAGAATGTACACTGTGTTATTCTGGGAAACATTGCAAAAGATTTCGATAGCGGGTCCAGAGGGAGACTTGGCTGTTATTGATATAGACATTAGACATCAGTATAACACTGAGACCGTTTTAATTTGCCTGCGTGGGTGAGTTGCTAAGCAGACATCTCTGGCTTGGCGATTAGGCCTGTGCTGGACCGGCATGGACGTGTGATAGCTGGGTAAACACATATGCGGTAGGAGGTGTCTCACATGTGAATGGATGTCCTGTTAGGATCAGTAGAGGGAATGCACCCTGTATTTTTCTGGGAAGCATTGCAGCAGATTTCTATAGTGCATCCAGAGGGAGGCTTGGCTGTTGTATACATAGACATTTGATGGTTCAAGTGGCTCTGAGCACTATATGACATAAAGTCTGAGGTTATCAGTCCCCTAGAACTTAGAACTACTTCAACCTAACTAACAAAGGACATCACACAAATCCATGCCCGAGGCAGGATTCGAACCTGCGACTGTAGCGGTCACGCGCTTCCAGACTGATGCGCCTAGAACCGCTCGGCCACTCTGGCTGGCTAGACATTTGACATCAGTATAACATTGAGAACCTTTTAGCTGCATGTGCAAGGGTGGGCTGCTATGCAAACATCTCTCTTGGTTATGCATCCTCGCACCAGAAATGGTGTGTAGGTGAACACATGTTTCAACAGTTATTTCTCATGTGTCATGTATGGAAGAGATGCTGGCGCCTCATCCTAGTGGGACCCAAACTGACACATTCTTGTGGTTCGGCAGCTGATGGTCATGTCATCACTTCATGGGGCCTGCCGGTGCATCCCGACTCATGACAGCATGACCAGTGGCATTCTGTGCAGTCTGGAGGACGGGGGACGGCGGCCGGTGCATGCTTTGTGATCGAAAGATTTTGAACTGTGTAATTACGTGTGATGTGTGTTGTATGATGTTATTCCTTGCGTGATCAGAATACAAAGAAAGTCGATCGATTTAATTACTTCTTACAAGACCTTTACAAACAGCAGAGAATGGTCAGCAAGAAAAATCCAACCTCTGTAAACTGATACTTTTTTGTAAGTAACGATATACCCTTGAATTTCCCGTCGTGAGATCCTCCCAATCCACCACAGAGCTGTCAGTTCCACAGGTAGGGGACGGATGTGAGGAGAGGGGAGGGGGATGAATGGGGTTTAAAAGAGGGGAGGGGTTAATTAATTGGTCAATTTCATTAAGTAGTCATTCAAACTGATACAAGTGAGAGGGAGCTATTCAAATAACTCAGATGTGAAAGTGTACTGTAGCAGTGAGGGGGAGGAGTTGGGTTGTAGGTTTCCTGAGGGTTTGGGAGGAGTGGGAGGGGCGGGGAAACAATAGGTTAGGGATCTGTCAATCAAATGAGAACAATAGGATAATGGCATGTCAATCAAAGGAGAACAATAGGTGAGTGCAATACTGCCCCTGATGTAGGTAACCCGCACTATAAAAAACGCGCTGGTGCCACCCTTGTCCCCCTACTCACAGGTCCTTGTGTGGGGAGTTGCTGCTTTGTTTGTGTTCAACCATTCCTTTATCTTATACAGGGTGTTACAAAAAGGTACAGCCAAACTTTCAGGAAACATTCCTCACACACAAATAAAGAAAAGATGTTATGTGGACATGTGTCCAGAAACGCTTAATTTCCATGTTAGAGCTCATTTTAGTTTCGTCAGTATGTACTGTACTTCCTCGATCAAATTGTAATTTTTCACAATCAACATGTGTCGGCTGACGAGACTCCACACGCAATTGTGCAATCACGTCATCAACACAGATTTGCTGTGAACGTTTGGGCAGGCATTGTTGGTGATGTCTTGATTGGGCCCTATGTTCTTCCACCTACGTTCAATGGAGCACGTTACCATGATTTCATACGGGATACTCTACCTGTGCTGCTAGAACATGTGCCTTTACAAGTACGACAAAACATGTGGTTCATGCACAATGGAGCCCCTGCACATTTCAGTCGAAGTGTTCGTATACTTCTCAACAATAGATTCAGTGACCGATGGGTTGGTAGAGGCGGACCAATTCCATGGCCTCCACGCTCTCCTGACCTCAACCCTCTTGACTTTCATTTATGGGGGCATTTGAAATCTCTTGTCTATGCAACCCCGGTACCAAATGTAGAGACTCTTCGTGCTCGTATTGTGGACTGCTGTGATACAATACGCCATTCTCCAGGGTTGCATCAGCGCATCAGGGATTCCATGCGACGGAGGGTGAATGCATGTATCCTCGCTAACAGAGGACATTTTGAACATTTCCTGTAACAAAGTGTTGGAAGTCACGCAGGTACGTCCTGTTGCTGTCTGTTTCCATTACATGATGAATGTGATTTGAAGAGAAGTAATAAAATGAGCTCTAACATGGAAAATAAGCGTTTCCGGACACATGTCCACATAACATATTTTCTTTCTTTGTGTGTGAGGAGTGTTTCCTGAAAGTTTGGCTGTGCCTTTTTGTAACACCCTGTATTAGCATAAAGACACCATTTCTCGTCACAAGTAATGATGCTGGATAGGAATGATTGGTGCCGTTAACAAACCAACTGATAACAAGTGAGCACAGTTGCACGTATGGTCATTTGCCGATTTTTGTGATTTTGGCTCAGAGCATTCGGTACCTATACATCCAACTTTTTAACCCTCCCATAGCATGCAAATGTCGCACGATAGTAGAATGAGCACAGTTCAACACATTTCTCGGTTCTCTAGTACACAGTCGTGGATCATTGTGAATTAATGTGTTTAAACAATTTCCATCAAACCCCGAAGGTCTTCCTGAACATGGAGAGTCACTAATGTCAAAATCATCCTTCTTAAACCAAGAAAACCATTTTCTTTCTGCTCTGTCCAGTGGCATTATCCCCATACAAAGCACAAATGTTTCTGGTTGAGTCCACTGTTGTCCCTTTCAACTAAATTCAAACAGTAGAATAAATCGACAATTTTCCGATTTCTCCACTTGGCATTCTTTTTTATAGCAAGTCAATACTAACACGCAAAACACAAAACGCTACGAATTTGTGCACCTACCTTCTACATTCTAATGGTCATAGATAACATATTCAAAATTCGCTTGGGCTGTAGCTATGAAGTAAAGATGGGGAGGAGGTTCCAGAAATTTTTGAACAAGTGCTACAGATTGTGACGAACTGGTGCCTCAACAACCTTCAGACCGACCATGGAAGGGAATTTTACAATAGGTATTTCAAAGTGGCTATGGAATTATATGGGATTAATCACTACTCAACATTCGCCCATTTGAACGCTAGTACTGATGAACAGTTGAACAGGATGATCGAAAGCTGGATGTGCAACAAATTTAATCTTCAAGGGATGTTCAAATGGCTAAACATCCTGCCACAAATCGTTGACTAGTATAACTGCACTGCACATAATGCAATTAGGAAGAAGCCTATTGATGTCCCTGATAATGGACTACTAAATACAGTGTACTACAGTATTAAGATGGTGGATCTACACAAGCAGAAGTTGAAGTAGGAGATTTCTAATGTATTTCGAAATACGAAACCGCGTTTGAGACGTCTTGCTCACCGAACTGATCAACGAAGATATTTACAGTTTCCAAGTGCAGCATATAAACCCGAGAACACTAATCTTTAAAGACAGTGGTGGCGAAGAAATTTCAGGAAGTTTTTACATAGAGGAATTACAGAAAAGCTAAGAACCAGAAACGTTTCTTGCAGTGCAGGTCACAAGACATGGAGGGGAAAAGGCATTAGTTAAATAGATGGCCTTCTCATCAATACACAACAGTTGGGTGCACGCTCACAATTTACTTTATAATAGGCATGCAAACCTCACGCCGTACAGTAACATGAAATGAATTCTGGAAAACGTTTCAATAGAGCGGAGGTGATATTCTGGAGACTATGCCATTAAAAGTTAATGTCCCTGTATTCAACTTTTGTGGACATTGAATGAAATTGAAAACGTGCATAAGTCGTGGTGTTAAGGGAATTTATATGCTATATGATGCATTCAAGAAGCACAACATTGCCTATGCTACAAACAAAGATCGTCGCATTGCAGACCAAGTATTAGTTGATAAGTCTTGACAGATATGTCGAAGAAAGGATACTGGTATAAGGAAACATACTGCTGGATTCATAGACCATAAGGTAATGTGTGCCAAACTTAAATTGGAGAACCGGAATAACTTTCATGAAATAATGAATGCATCTCGTCACACACTGAAGTAGAAGGAAAAAGACCTACTGTATGCTTAAAAAGTTGCATCCAGTCAGCAGCGACAGTGGCAAAAGGTGCCTTGAGGCAGAAAGGGGGCAGAAAAAGATGTGTTAAAACGCCCAGCATCCTGACAATACCGAAGACATATGGTAGAATAATTATTATCAGCCGCTGGTTTATTGGCTATGGTACCCACTGCCAAACTAAAAATGTAAAGAATGTACAAAAAGCCGATAAGCAATTACAAGAGGCTAAAAGGTATAATATAGCCATGGAATCCATTGCCATCGGTAAATGAATATACTTAAAACTATGCAGGAAATGGGACACACTGCCAGACGCGATGTAGGAATCCAAAGAATGTGGGAGTGTCAGTTTAGATGTTGTGGGGGATATGGAACTCAGTGGATTGCATATAGTGCAAAAAAACGGTATATCATGTACTACTTTGAATCATTCAGCAATTATGATCTCACAAGAAATTCTGTCGTTTCTTCACCAATTATTACCAGGCGTTCTACAATTTTCCAAACTCCTACCTATGTGAGAATTTCTGTTGAATGTTTCTCCTGACAACTGCATACAGACAAGGAGTATGTATGTTACTGCATCATTTGAGGTCGATATGCAGTGTTGTTCACTCTAACTCTGAAAGAACATTCATCTGCATTATTTACAAATGAACTAGTTCCTTCCAATAGATCTGAACAAGGGGAAATGGAGTATACCATTGATTGGTCTGCAAACATACGATAGCTAACTAATGATACTGAGGTAAATGATAAACTCCGTCTAGGTTGGGGGAAAGTTGTGGTAATACCAACTGGCTCCTATGACAGTGAAGATTTAAATACATATATAAAACGATTTGTTAGAGAATTTTACACATTGTTTTAAATGTATGTTACGTACAGACGCCAATAAGTTTAAATCAGAGACAAAAGCAACAGAAGAGACAGTGAACATTGTAGTCACAAATGTTCAGTAAGATTGCCACTAGATTTCTAGAGGGGGCAATTTCTGGTGCATAATCTACATCTATATCTACAGGGACGCTCTGCAAATCACATTTAAGTGCCTGGTAGAGGGTTCATCGAACCACCTTCACAATTCTCTATAGTTCCAATTTAGTATAGCTCACAGAAAAATTGAACACCTATATCTTTCCGTACGAACTCGATCTTCCTTTATTTTATCATGGGGCTCGTAACTCCCTATGTAGGTTGGTGTCAATAAAATATTTTCGCATTAGGAGGAGAAAGTTGCTAATAGGAAGTTCGTGAGAAGAAACGCCTTTCTTTTATTGATGTCCAGCCCACAATTTGTATCATTTCAGTGGCACTCTCTCCCATATTTCTCGATAGTCAAAACGTAGTCCCCTTCCTAGAACTTTTTCGATGTACTCTGGCAGTCCTATCTGGTAAGGATCCCACACAGTGCAGCAGTATTCTAAAAGAGGGTAAGGTAGACAGTCTCCTGAACAGATATGTTTTATTTTATAAGTGTCCTGCCAATAAACGAAGTCTTTGGTTAGTCTTCCCCACAAAATTTTCTGTGTGTCCCTCCAATTTTAGTTGTTCATAATTGTAATTCCTAGGTGTTTAGTTGAACTTACGGCCTTTAGTTTTGACTGATTTATCGTGTAACCGAAGTTTCACGGAATCCATTTAGCACTCATGTGGATGACGTCGCACTTATCGTTATGTTACAGCTATTTTTCGCACCATGCAGATAACTTTTCTGTTATGATGACTTTATTAGTCGATAAACGACACGGCCATCTGCAAGCAACCGAAGATGGCTACTCAGATTGTCTCCCAGAGATTAGATTAGTTTTCGTTCCATAGATCCGTGCTGAGGAGATCCTTGTGGATGTGGAACACGTCATTTTTTATACTAATAGTATGAGTATATACAATACATAATTTGTTTCTATTAAAAAATTCGTCAATGGAGTAGGAGTTGGCCACTAGTAAGTCCTTTGAAACTGATCTTTATTTGTCACTAAATTTTTTATGTTTGCTGGCGAATTATTGAAGATGAGTGTTCCTGAGTAATGGATCCCTTTTTGAACTAAAGTAAGTGTTTTTAAGTCCCTGTGCAGATCATTTTTGTTCCTGGTATTGTACGAGGGTTGTTTTTTAAGTAAGGGTAGTTTTTATTTAAAAAAAGATACAAATACTTTTGTAAAAAAACTTTTATTTTCTGATTCTACACACTTTTACCTATTTGTCTACATAGTTGCCTTGTTTATTTAAGCACCTGTCATACCGTACAACTAAGTTTTTAATTCCCTCTTCAAAGAATTCGGCCGCCTGCTCCCACAGCCAAGAGTTCACGGCCGCTTTCACTTCATCGTCGTCATTGAAGCGCTGCCCGCCAAAATGGTGTTTCAGGTACCGGAAAAGGTGAAAATCGCTAGGAGCATGGTCTGGGCTGTATGGTGCATGGTCCAAAACTTCGCACCCAAAAGAATCAATCAAATCTCGAGTCTTTTCAGAGGTGTGAGTCCTAGCGTTATCATTCAGGAGTAAAACTCCTTTTGTCAGCATGCCGCGCCTTTTGTTTTGAATTGCTCTGCGGAGCTTCTTTAGAGTTGCACAGTAGGTATCTGAGTTGATTGTCGTTCCTCGTGGCATAAAGTCCACTAGCAAAACACCGCGCCAGTCCCAGAACACAATTGCCATAATCTTGCGCTTTCACAGCATCTGTTAGGCTTTGACCTTGACGGGTGAGGTTGTGTGTCGCCATTCCATCGATTGTCGCTTGCTTTCGGGAGTGATAATGGATACCTATGTTTCATCTCCAGTGACAATTTGACTCAACATGTCATCCCCTTCTTCCACGTAACGACTCAAAAAGTCCAATGAAGTGGCAAATCTCTTCCATTTGTGGTCCTCTGTGAGGAGTCTGGGTACCCACCGAGAACACAGTTTCTTAAAGTTTACGTTTTCAGACAAAATTTTGTACAAAACCGAACTTGAAATTTGTGGAAATTCCAAAGAAAGAGTGGAAATTGTGAATCTTCTGTCCTCACGAATCTTTGTTTCGACTGCAGCCACCAAATCATCAGTGATCACAGAGGGACGGCCTGAGCGTTCTTCATCATGGACATTTTGACGGCCATTTTTAAACTCTCTAACCCATTGACGCACTTTACCTTCACTCATTGCATTCAAGCCATAAACTTCTGTTAACTGACGATGAATTTCTGCAGCTGATAGGCTTCTCGCGGTCAAAAAACATATCACTGACGGTACCTCATACGCGGCGGGCGATTCAATAATCGTAAACATTATAAAGTACCACAGCGATGGGTACACGTCAGCTACAGAGCTGCAATTGCATCAGTGTGAACGGGAAGTATGCCGAAAAGTGGCGCGGGGGTTTGTTGCGGCGTCCGCGCGAACTACGGGACTATACGCGCGAACGGCACTTACCTAAAAAAACAACGCTCGTATGTATGAACTTAGCTGTTTGTTGGGAAAAGAGATATATTATTTAGGACAAATTTCACACACACACACACACACACACACACACACACACACACACACACACACACACACACATATATATATATATATATATATATATATATATATATATATATATATATATACTGAGAGGCAGTAGTTAGAATACCCAGAAGTTTCTACAGGACGTCCGTGAATTTACTCCACAAATAATACGTATTTCACGCTTTTGGCTCTGAAACTTTTTGTTTGACTTGAAGAGTTACCCCAAAATATTATACCATATGACACTATGGAATGAAAGTAGGCAAAGTATGCAAGCTTTTTCATTGTTATGTCTCCTATATCTGCTAACACTCGAACTGCAAATACAGATTTGTTAACGCGTTTCTGCAGTTCTGTGGTGTGCTCCTCCCAACTGAATTTATTATCAAGTTGTAATCCCAGGAATTTAACACTGTCAACCTCATCTATCTGCTCTTCTTCATACTTTATGCGTATGCTTGGTGGAAACCTCTTACAGATTCTGAACTGCATATAGTTAGTCTTTTCGAAGTTTAATGTCAGTGTGTTGGCTTTAAACCAATTATTAATATCCATGATAATATCATTAGCAGATCTTTCTAGAACTACACTCAACACACTATTTATTGCAATACTTGTGTCATCTGGAAACAAAACGAACTCTGCTTCTGCCAGTGTAACTGATGAGAGATCATTAATGTACACAAGAAAAAGCAATGGCCCTAGGATGGATCCTTGTGGGACACTACATGTAATTTCTTCCCATTCCGATGATGACTGATGACTTAATTCACTAGTCCCTTGCACTGACACCCTTTGTTTACTATTAGCGAGGTGTGACTTGAACCATTTTGCAGCACTGCCTGTGACACCAAAAAATTCTAATTTATTTAAAAGGATGTTGTAGTTCACACAATCAAATGCTTTTGACAAATCACAGAAAATACCTGCTACTCGTAATTTGTTATTTAATGATTGAAGTACATTTTCACTGTAGGCGTAAATAGCCTTCTCGATATCAGAACCCTTCAGAAATCCAAACTGTGTTCTTGATAATATGTCATTTGTGGTCAGATGGTTAGGAAGGTGCCTGTACATTACTTTTCTAAAATTTTTGAGAATGCTGGCAAAAGGGAATTTGGTCTGTAGTTTGATGGTATCTCTTTATCCCCTTTCTTGAATAGAGGCTTAACATCTGCATATTTTAGCCAGTAAGGAAATGCCCCAGTTATAATTGACTGGTTACACAAGTAACGCAGAATTGTACTAAACTCAAAAGAACATGCCTTAATTGACTTTGTTGATATTTCATTGCAACCAGTAGAATGCTTTGTTTTTAAAGTTTATATTATGAAGTGAGTGACATATTCATGTACCTGAAGCTATTTGTAAAGGCTGGTTTCATATATTCAAGGGCATTATTTACTGATCCTGACAATCCGATTCTATCAGTAATGGATATAAAGTACTTGTTAAATAGGTTTCCCACACTATGTGTATCGGTTATTAGTGTGTCATCTAACCTTAATGCTATTTGCTCCTGTTCCTTTCTGGATCTACCAGTCTCCTCTTTCACTATTTCCCATATTGTTTTTATTTTGTACCCTGGCATTGCTATCTATTTCTCATTGTGCATTTGTTTAGATGTCTGAATTACTTTTTTTAAATATTTTACAGAATTCCTTGTATTTAGCTAAATCATCAGCATTGGAGCTATTCTTGGTCGACATATACATTTTCCTTTTTGTCTTAAAGGAAATCTTTATTCCTTGTGTAATCCATGGTTTTATTATAGACTTCTGTTTAATTTGAGTAAATTTTAGAGGAAAACAGTTTTCAAACATGGTACTGACATTGTTCATGAATGTGTTATATTTTTCATTCATGTCATGAGCACCATAAACATCTTTCCAGTTCATATCTTTGAGCAGTTTTGTAAAACATTCAATTTTTGGTTGATTGACTACTCTCCTGTACTCATATTTAGCAGTCTTGATGATCTGCTTAGAATTTAGATCTAAAACAAGGAGCTGCATGCCATGATCTGACAGTCCATTTATTACAGGTTTTATGATATGACTTTGTTCCTTTGATTTGTCTATAAAAATATTATCAATGGCTGTCCTTGAGGATTTAGTGGGAAGTTTACAGTGTGAGTTAGACTGAAAGACAACATTACTAACTGCAGTAAATGTTTACTGGAAGATTGCATTAGAAAGTCTGTATTAAAGTCACCAGCAATCAAAATTTCTTTGTTTCTTCCTGTTAAATAACCCAAAAGAGCTTCTAGATGATTTATGAATAGATTATAATTTCCTGCAGGTGCTCGGTAAATAGTTACTATTATATAGGATCTGTTATGGAACTCTACTTCTGTTGTATATGCTTCTAGACGCTGCTCTAAGCAGAATTTATTAATGTCAATGTTCTTGAATTTATGGCAGTTTTTAATAAATGTGGCAACTCCTCCTCCATCCATATCTACTTAGCAGAAGTAGGAAGGTAGCTTAAATCCTGAAATGTTTAACATATCTATACCAGTGGTCACTTGGTGTTCAGAGAGGCAGATTATATCAATTTGGTTAGATGAATTCATATTTTCATCAATGCAAATGAGTAGTTCATCAACTTTATTTCTGAGTCCTGGAATGTTCTGATGTAATAAAGATAACTGAAACTGCATACTAATGGGATTATAACTGCTTTGGCGAAGATGGACTGGCAGTTTCTGATTACTTTCTGTAAAACATTGTTTAAATCGAGGCTGCATGCTAAAATCTGACTCCTGTTCATCTGTTTTCTCAAACTGAGTATGTCTGTCAATCTCCCTTAAAACTCGTTTTCTTTCCCCCTTCCCTATCCTAAAAAAGGCATCCCCCTGACACCTGTGACCACTGGTATTTTACCATTTTTGACAGTGTCCCCCCCTTAAGTTTTCTGCAACCAACCCAGACAGTTTTCCCTTTCCTATTGATGTGAAGATCATGCCTATCGATAGCATCCACATGAATCAAACTAATATGGGTCCTGTATCGATCCTAAGCAGTCACTGCAACTCCAAGTTCACCATCCTGATTGAAGAGTTCAAATGAGGCCGATCATGGCGTCTCAACACAGACACAAATCCCACACTCATATGCTTCATTGCTGATGCTATCTTCACCAGGTCACTCTCTATGTAATATTCAGAGTCTCTGTCAATGCTATATCCCAGACCACCCACTATAACCACAGCATCCTCCTTTGTGAAATCCTTGCATAAAGAACCTACATCCTCTGTTACCTGACCCAGGTCTGCACTATGCTTGAAAAAGCTTGTGACTTGGTACTCTGGGCCTAGATTTTCCTGCAGTAGTTGGCCAACACATCTACCACGGGAACTACCTAACAACAGAACTTCCTTTCTCTTTACAAATTTCCCTACCTTTTTCAGGTCCTTGAAAGCTTGTTGTGCCCTTTCTACAGCTTCAGCTACTTGAGGCTCATCCGATTCTGATGGAGGCAACAGGTCAAATCTATTTTCAAGATTTGTGACAAAGCTGTCTTATGCTCTCCTTTGCCTGTTCCCCCTATTACCTGTTACCACATCCCACCTCTGTTCACCCTTCTCCCTCTTTAACCTGTCCAGATTCTCCCTTGCCTTGTCTAAGTCAGATTGAAGAGCTGCAATTTTCCGTTCCTGTTCCAGTATTTTCCTATCTCTTCTGCAGATTCTACAATACCACTGGTGAGCCTCATTTATGTCCCCATTTCCCACGCCAGTACATTCTCCCAATGAAAGAAACTACAGCACTCAATGCCACAGCCCGGAACTGACGATCCTATGGCATGTCACACACATCTCACTCATGGTAAAAAAAGAAATGGTATAAACTGATTTAATTGGATAATAATCTGTAACAGTAATAGCAAAAAACTATAATTATGCATACACACCTAACAGTAACATTAATAATTAGAAATGTATTGACACAATATACACAGACAGTCTTCTTCTTCCCAGTTGATCACTGTTGCTGCAGGTGGCGCCTAATGCTGGACAGTAAATGACACACATGCAATCACTTTATTATAAAAAGAAAATGCTCAAGGAGTGGGGAGATGAGCTTACAAGCCATTGTCTACAGAATGGGGGCACTTGGGATGGGGAGTATTTCATACTGATAAAATGCAAGCAAATTGAAAGGTTGTAGGGGTGGGGCATGGGGATGGGCTCTTCCCTCCCCTCCCTTCCATAATCTTGGCATGTGTTTCCATGGATGACCTTGGAGACAAGTTACTACTTCTGCCACTTTCAATAAACTAATGGCTCAATTGTCAAAGCTATGCTGGTCTTTATCTAACCAGTAAAGTAAAATTTGAAAAGAAACTGAAAACTTTCTCCTCTCCACTTCCTTCTACTCGGTAGAAGAATTTCTGTTATTGTAATGTGTAAAACGTAGGCGGTAGGAATTACTAACTCACATCTGTATCTTAATAGAAAATTATAAATGTTAAGCATGTAGATTAATTTACAAATTAATTTACAATGAGAGTGTAAAATGACTCATTCCACATCATTATAATTTATCATGCAAAATGATCCTTGGAACATGAAACTAGCTACATTGAAGCGCCAAATAAATTGGTTTATGCACGAGTACTCAAATACAGGGATATGTAAACAGGCAGAATAAGGCACTGCGGATGGAAAAGGCTATCTAAAACAAGAAGAGACTGGTGTTGTTGTTAGATTGTTTACTGCTGCTACAATGGTAGATTACCAAGATTTAAGTGAGTTTAACGTGGAGTTACAGCTGGCACACGAGTGATGGGACATAGCATCTCCAAGGAAGCAATGAAGTCGGGATTTTCCCATACAACCATTTCACAAGTATACCATGAATATCAGGAATCTGGCAAAACATCAAATCTCCGAGATCGCTGTGGCTGGAGAAAGATCCTGCAAAAATGGGACCAATGACGACTGAAGACAATCGTTCAACATGGCAGAAGTGCAACCCATCTGCAAATTGCTTGGTCATCAACAAGTGTCACCATGGGAACCATTCAACGAAACATCATCGATATGGGCTTTTGGAGCTGAAGGCCCACTTGTGTACCCTTAATGACTGCACAAGACAAAACTTAATGCCTCGCCCAGGCCTGTCAACATCAGCATCGGACTGTTGATCACTGGAAACATGTTGCCTAGTCGGACGAGTCTCGTTTCAAATGGTATCAAGTGGATGGATGAGTACAGGTATGGAGACAACCTCATGAACCCATGGACCCTGTATGTCAGCAGGGGACTGTTCAAGGTGGTGGACGCTCTGTAATAGTGTGGGGTGTGTGCAGTAGGAGTGATAGGGGAACCGTGATAAGTCTAGATACGGCTGTGACAGGTGACATGTAGGTAAGCATCTTGTCTGATCACCTGCACCCATTTATGTCCATTGTGAGTTCCTGCGGACTTTGGCAATTCCAGCAGGACATTGCGACACCGCACATATCCAGAATTGCTACAGAGTAGCTCCAGGAACACTCTTTTGAGTTTAAACACTTCCACTGCCCACCAGATTCCCCAGAAATGCCTTGCACCGTGCTGTTCAGAACACATCTCAACCCCGCCGTACTGTTACGGATTTACGGGCACCCCTGCAGGATTCATGGTGTCAGTTTCTTCCAGCACTACTTCAGACGTTAGTTGAGTCCATGCCACGTCGTGTTGCAGCACTTGTGCGTACTCGCAGGGGCCCTACACTATTTTAGGCAGGTGTACCAGTTTCTTTGGCTCTTCACTGTACCATTACAGCCTACAGGTGCTACATCCCTCCTGCAGAGGGAGACCAGTATCCAGTTTTCACTCCTGTTACACACACACACACACACACTGATGGAGTAAAAATTATTGTAGGAGCATATATCACTGGGGAGGGGGGGGGGGGGGGGAGGAGATAGCTGCCACCTAGAAGAAAATTAAAGAGACCTTTGGAGAAAAGAGAACCACCTGTTTTTATATCAAGAGCTCAGATGGAAAACCATTCCTATGCAAAAAATGGAAAGCAGAAAGGTGGAAGGAGTAAAGAGTGTCTATATAAGGGAGATCCACTTGAGGGCAATATTATGGAAATGGAACAGGACATACAGTAGAAGAAGATGAGATCAGAGATAAGATATTGCGTCAAGAATTTGACAAAATACTGAAAGGCCTAAGTCAAAACAAGGTCTCAGGAGTAGACAACATTCCGTTAGAACTACTGATAGCCCTCGGAGAGCCAGCCATGACAAAACCCTTCCATCAAATTCTGGAGGTAGCAAGGGTAAAATACAGGAAACACAAGCCTATTTACAATTGGTATAGAAAGCAGATAGCAGTTTAAGAGTTGAGGGGCATGACAGGGAAGCAGTGGCTGGGAAGGGGGTGAGACAGGTTTCTAGCCTGTCCTTGTTGTTATTCTACCTGTATATTGAGCAGGCAGTAATGAAACAAAAGAAATATTTGAAGTAGGGATTAAAGTCCAGGGAGAAGAATTAAAAACTTTGAGGTTTGCTGATGACATTGTAATTTTGTTAGGGACAGTAAAGGACTTGGAAGAGTAGCTGAATGGAAAAGACAGTTTCTTGAAAGGAAGATATAAGATTGACATCAACAAAAGCAAAACAAGAATAATGGAATGTGCGCGAATTAAATCAGGTGGTGCCAAGGGAATTAGATTAGGAAATGAGATACTTAAAGTAGTAGATGGATTTTGCTATTTGGGCATCAAAATAACTGATGGTGGTAGAAGTAGGGTGGATATAAAATATAGACTGGCAATGGCAAGAGAAGCGTTTCTGAAGAAGAGAAATCTGATAAGATAGAGTATAGATTTAAGTGTGTATTTGTATTGAGTATAGTCCTGTATGTAAGTGAAAGATGGAAATGAATAGTTTAGACAAGTAGAGAACAGAAGGTTACGAAATGTGGTGCTACAGAAGAATGCTGAAGATTAGATAGGTAGATTATATAACTAATGTGGAGGTACTGAATGGAAATGGGGAGAAGAGGAATTTGTGTCACAACATGGCTAGAAGAAGGGATCAGTTAGTAGGACACATTCTATGCATCGAGGGATCACTAATTTAGTGCTGGAGGGAAGTATGGGACAGTAAAAAGAGACCAAGAGATGAACGCAGAAAGCAGATTTAGAAGGATGTCGGTTGCAGTAATTACTCGGAGATGAAGAGGCTAGCACAGTATAGAGTAGCATGGACAGCTGTATCAAACCAGTCTTTGGACTGAAGACCACAACAACATGCCTCGGTATGTGTCTTTATCTCTTTTGTGATTGGTACATCAGATATAGTTTCTTAATGATAAGAGTAGGTCTCCTGAGCAACGACCAAAAAAGCCTTGCTACTGCAGTTTAATTATATGATATGCTGAGTATAGTAATTGCATGTTATTAGCTTTAGACTTGAGTAGAGTACATCACACTCTTGCACAATGGGATCTCGTTCTCCCCTTTAGCTTCATGATAGTGAGCTATGTACTCACCATTTGAATAAAAGTACCTAGACACCCACAGAAGCGTAATGTATGTGATAAGAGCCACCTGACAAAATTAAATCTGGGCCCTATAAAATGAAATGTAGTATCTATCAGTAACTAACATAGCTTCAATTACAGCATATAGAAGTAGGAAATTAATCCAATGTGTTGTAAACGCATGTAATATAAAAATGGGTTATTGGTTCACTATATTCAAAGCATTAAATAAAATTATTAATATTGGTAAATGTTATTAAAAATTAAATATGGTATAGTGTCTGAAACTAAATATCAACAAACATAAGCCTATACTTATATCTGGTGTTTGTTGCAGTTGCATTTATAAAATCTCACTTGACTCACCTTGACCTCCTGGATCTAGCAGTTTCACTTCCAAAGATGAGGAGACTGAGTACACAAAGACTATATTGGGTAACAGAATAGCAATAGTTCTTTAGAAGTTTCATCTTTGAAAATGAGTATTTGACTGAACCAACAGTTACGTGAATAGTTAAAAACAGGCAAAATGTTGTGCATAAATCTGGAATGCTAGCAGATGTGATTGAATTCTCTGTTACTAACAGTTTTGTTACGTCAGTTATAGAAGTTAATGAGGTCGCTTCTTATTTCAGAGGGCTTTTGAAACCTATTACCTGGTTAGAAAATTCGGTGGATAAATCCTCCTCATATTGATTTTGGAGGATTACTACATTGTAGTATTCAGTGAACTGTGGATGAATCCCGACCAACAGGCATTACATGCATTTATCAAAAATGATAGTGCACTGATAATGGTTAGTTTCTAGCTGCAATTTAGATCTGCCAATAAGAAAAATTAATAAGGGCGACTGATAGCTGAAATCTGTTATTTACAAATTACTACTGCATTGTGAATCTCTTTGTCAGAAGCAAAATTTAGAAATTTTGGAAAAATAGTTTTGAAGAAATGGCTAACGTTGTGCATACTATCAAATCTGCTTTTTAACTGGGCTGCAATAATGTCTAGACTGCCCTTAAAAACAGTGGTTCTGAAATAATACTTTGATCCACTAGTTGTTCATCCTGACACACTTCATCAAAATGTTTAATCACTTTTGGAATTCTTTTTTTTTCAAATTTGGTTAAATGCCCCATTTCTTTGCCAAAAATGTAGCCGACAACACTGTTTCTTGAAAATTCTTTCAACAGCAAGATAAATTATTAGCTGCATTCTGAACAAGGGAACACACTTTATCAAGCTCTGCATTTTCCGATTGCATAATTTGAGATGCTAAATTAGTACATTGTAGAATCTTTGATTGCAACACCATCTGGAAGATGAACACAAATTTCTGTAATTAGTTTTTCAAAGCAACAGTTTTTTCTCATTCTTGCCTTTGTCAATATTATTTTTGACAAAGCTCTAAGTACATCGACATAAGCATAACGAAGGACTTTAACAAATTGTTATCTTGAAGACCAATGTGTTGGGCAATGCCTTTTAAGATCCAGTCAGATACGGCACCAAAATTTCCCATCATTTAATAGTATGACTAAAGAAAAGACATAACGTTTCTGCTGCATCATTAAAGGACATGACTTATTGAATTCCACATGAATAATCGTAAAGTGCTAGATTTCAATTATGCACTGTACAATGCACGTATTTTGCAGTTTGTCTTTGTTGAATTATAGTTCTAACACCTTTGCATTCACCTACCATAGTAGCACATTCGTCATTAATTGAAAATGGCAGTTGCATGGGAGAAACAAGCACTGTGTGTGTGGTCTGAGCTCAGTAGAATAATACAGGTTAGACAGTCTGAGTGTTACCGCAATCTACAGAAACAGTCTCCAGGAGCTGTTATCACAATTAACATAACAGTCGCGACACACTGTGTCGTGTTTGTTGCCCACTGCGATAACAGCGCCCCAAGCGGCCAGCAAGCGATACTTATAAATACGATATTAGATGAGTGCTGCTAGATATTATATATATTAATTTGTAATGTAGTTTTTACAATAGCGAGTATGTGTAGTACCATAGAAATCGACAATAAATAAAAATGAGACCACATTTGTCATTATTTAGTTCCCTAATAACCAAGCACCACACAGGACAGTTTATTTAAGACTCTCATGTAACGTACTGGTACAGATAGTTGCCAAATAATGTCGTTTTACTTTCATAACAAAAAATTGCCAGTAAATACCAGAAGGCCTGAACTTCTGTAGAAAGTGACATGTGTCTACCCAACATAGCAGAGTTTTGTTCGCTATGCTTTCAATTAAATCATTGAATGTGGACCAGAGGAAACCTATATGGAATGTAAGACCTACATTATTTAACACATCAAATAGGCACCGCAACTGAAGCTCAAGGATAAACCACAAAGACACGGTAATAATTCGTCAAAAGTAATAAACCTTTTTCCCCAGCACAGAAGAAACCAATAGTACAATTGTTGCTAAGTCTTCAACACATCCTCTTTTGAAACAAAAGTAATTATATTTACAAAAATGTTCGTGCATGAGGAAGTCGACTGAAGTATGAGAATGGGCAAATCACTAGATTCCATAAAAAGTTTTTAAGTTTGACGAAAAGTGCCTACAGTAATAAAATACAACTGGAATACATGCTTTCCATGTATGAAACATGTGTTTATATTCTATTGCTTTCAGCGGAATAAGCTACAAATATACACATATTTGGAAGTATTACTTCCCAAATAAGTTGTAGCTTATGTCATCCAATCAATTTGATTCAGTGCTTTTAAATTTATTTCACTATAATTCATGTCTCTCAGTAACTCACTAACGCGTGGAACAGAAAAATATAACAATTATTTCTTTAATGAAGAAGAAAATAATTAAAAAAACATTATCTATACAATGCATGCGAACGTCTGCTGCATTCTCACCGCTTGGAGCGCTAATGTCTCCAGCTGTCAAACGGTAACAACTTTCACACCAGAGAGTTTTGTGAATGGGCAACCTTGGTGAATGGAGACTGGTTACTATATAGCAACTCGCGTTCGAAGGTTTGGCTATCATACAGTACTTAACAACATTGGACACAGTCCAGTTCCTGATCTAACGTCAAAATTGACCTGAACGTAGCACTGTTTATATAATTGGGCCAAGCCCAATATCAAATGGTGAATATGAGGTCATGAAAGACCAACATGTTACTAAAAGTCGGAAAATAGTGTCAGGATTAAGGTTCTAGCAATGAATCAATTATTAATAACCAAATATTCTTGAAAATGTTTGTAGGTAAATTACTGAAAATTCAAACACTAGGAAAATTGTCGTCCAAAAATTTCCAACCGTTTTAGACTAACAGACATATTACCGGTATGTAACATAAGCGTACCAGGTAATGCCTCCTTACATTATTCACTACGGGAGTCCTTTTAATCGCAAAGCACGAAATAACGTAAAATTCCCCATTACTTTTCTTCTACAGAGTCGTATTTTTCACTTTGAAAATGATTAGTTATTTAAATGTGCTTTACCAATTGACATTATTTATGCACAGTGTAGGCGTTTTGCGCTTTCAGGTATTTGGTGGCTTTTGTGAAAGAATGCGTGTAACAAAAAATCCAAGTCCTCGCGGAACTTCTGCAAAGCAAACACCAAAAGAACTATAAAAAGACTGGACTCGATTCGGAGAGCCGTTCAAATCCTCGTTCGATCATCCAAATTTAAATTTGCCGCAGTTTTCGTTAATGACTTAAGGCAAGTGATTTAACTCGTTTGAATAGAAACGCTCAGTTTCTTTCTATACCTTGTTCCTAATCCTACCTTGTACTTCGTGTCTCAAGATTTCATCGTCGACGCGACAGTAAACCCTAATCCTCCTTCCTTTCTTAACGCTGTATAGGGTAATACCCCGAAAGCGGGCGAAATATTCTTTACAACTGTATGAAGTTTTGTTGTGTGGCACACTGTTTAAATGAAACTACATACAAGCAATACTACCTAATGCAATTTATTTGTTTGTACATAGCATACGGCGCGTAGCTCAGTGGAGCCGAAATGTATGGGACTGAGAGTGCATCGTGTCATACACGCGCTAGTTTAACAACCTTGACTGAAGTGCATCCGCGCTTGGATTCATAGAATGTACTCAATGATGACATTATTGCACGAGTTAGTGAGACTGATAATCTTATGGGACTAGGGTTTGAATCAATTAGTGTAAAACGTTGAATGTCTCGGAGAACTGAATAATGTTTCTGAGGTCAACGCTTGCTGTGAAGTCGATTTTATACTTTTCTCCTCTTGTGTACATACCAACAGGCGCACTGATTGCACCACTCTTAGGTTGTGTGTTAAATTAGTGAATTTCTCTGTGCAAGAAGTAGTGAAATTAAATTTAATATTTCAAACAAGCGCGGAGATGTTGCGTTTCTAACCCCAACGAAGTCAAATTGGAATGCATGCTTCTTGCTGTTAAGCCTACCAGTAAAGTTCGGTATCGGAAATAAAGCTGTTTTTATCTAGTGCCTTAAAAATGAATGAAAGTCGTACGATTCTTTGCTTCGTTATTGAAACTTGCCTTATCAGCTGTTACGCGTAAGATGATAAAGTATTTGCAAATTCATTGCTGGCACAGACTTGGACGGAATCAACTCTTCGGTATCAAGACAGTTTGGAAGTTTTTCATCCGGTTTTGGCGAAGTGACTGTGGTTGTATTGCAAGGTACACAGTTACTAATTTCTGTTTCCGTTTCACACAAGAAATGCAATGATACTGCAATGTACCTCATAAAACTTAAGTATGTTGCAATGCTGCGTAGTCTCTCGAAATCGGAGTGAGGAGACTACTGATCAGAGTTCAGGACTGTGATGAAATTCTTCTCAATACTATAATTGCGCTTTGTGACAAGGCATGCCAAAACCATTCCTTTATATTAACGCCAGGTTTGAATTGTACTGAATTTGCTGACTGTGATTGCATACCGTTTCCATTACTGAGTAAATAACTATTATTTTTGCGAAACTAAAATTGTGCAAGTTATTCGCCCATTCAAAGAAAAGGAAATTACCATAAAGCTTGTAATTTGTGATTTTACTCAGCCGTTTTCAAAGTTGTTCTGTTGCTGCTATTTTTCTGTTGTGCTTTATTGCAGAGGTCAAAGTAAGGAAAATGAAAGTGGAATACTACTAACTGCTACTACTGGACATGCAGGGCCAATGTTGCAGTAGATGGAGCCCATACCATTTAAATCTGATTGTTATTCGAGAAAATAAAAACTTACCATGTGATATTGATTCTTAGAAGAATCTAGCCTCTAGAATTTAGTGGTGATAGGCTCCTACTATCACAAGACAGTTTAGTATGATAAGTGTTACTGTAAATGACAAGATCTAGTTTTCAAAAAGGAAAGAAAATGAACCAATAATTTACAAATACTACAGGAGAGGCTTAAATTCTGTAAATCTGATATATTGGCAGTGGTAATTCTTATAACAGAAGTTACATTTCTTACTAGTGTATCATCAGATCTTCCAAGGATTATCCTACATAATGTTCCCCATCTTAAAAGAGATGAATATTAGCAGCATTAATACATATTGCTAATTATAAAATTTATTGATAGTTGGATGTACATGATCTCTTCCAAGTTGTGTGTGTGGTCTGCAGGCATTTCTAACTGCAAATTGCATTGTCATAAGATGTTATTTCCATAATTTGCATGTAGCTGCCTCTTCTTCATAACTTATGTAAACAATAATTTTCATATTCATATTTAGTAACATAGCAACTAAACTACAAAAGAAACTCCAAAAATGTGCAATCCAATAACACAGAACTTACTAACATGCACATTGCTGCTGCTGCCGCCTACAACTGAGGTGAAAATCAGTGGGATCATACATAAATGCGAGAGAAAAATGTTCCTGTTTATATGTGCCCGTTGAAAAATAGCAGTGGTAGTATCAAATCAATCAGTGCAGATATAACAAATGAATCCTTCATGTCTGTCTGCTTCTGCTAACACCTAACACATAGGATAACTGTTATTATCTGTAATAAGACCTTTAAACTTGAAACGCATGTACCTGGGCCAAACTAAAACATTTGATGAAATATTTATTATAACCCTCTCAGTTGCAAATAGTCACACTTGATACCTAATTTAGGTTGCACATTATGATTATTTTCAGATACAAAATAAAATATTAATAAACAACTATTTCAGCATAGAAAATATTTAAAATTATTATTTTTTAGTTGTATCTTAATAACCAGGTAATGTAGATTGACAGTATTTAAAATTCCTAAAATTGTACATGATTAATCACGAGTTATAAAAAGTCAAAAATCTTTAAAATCACAGTCAGAGCTGTAAAATAAAGATAACAGCACAACTCACTTGTGTTAATATTTCATGGCATCATGGACAATGCATCTGAGTACAATTTAAAAAAAATTCTTTAAGGTCACCCTTGAAGTCACATAGGCACTGGTATAAAATTTCTTACATTATATCCAATTGCTGTCTTATTATTTGGTACTGCAGTGTGTTCTTTAATTGGGTCTCAAAAGTTCTACCAGTCAGAGCTATATAACATTTATGACAATCGTCACATATTAATGTTATACACACCCAAAATATCACATTTACAATGTGATATATTTGTATGAATAATTTCTTAGTTTTAAATTAATTGTATTATATTATCTAGACAGTTCTTCCATGCATTTTAATAGCACACAATATCAGTACATTACCACTTCCCCTCACAACTTCCTCCCTTCCTTAACCATCATTTATGACATATGGTTCTGTTTGATGCATAGTGGGCATAGTAAAATGCCAGATGCTGTGGATGTACTGTATGTAGACTTTGTTCTACAGCTCTGACTACATTCTTTTTAAAGTATTTTGACTTTTCACAATTCATGATTAATGCCTTTCAAATCTAAGAATTTTAATTTCAGTTACTGTTATCTGGTTATTCAGGTACAATTTTTTAAAAATAATAAATTTTAAATATTTTTAATATGTGTTACATAGTAAAATATTTTTTTATCAATATTTTATTTAACATCTGAAGATGGTCATTATATTTTATCGAAAATAGTTACCAAGTATGACCTTTTCCAACAGACCAGGAACCCCTTGAGTTCAATGTTGCAATTTCAACCTTAAGTAAGGCTCATTTGAAACTGTTGTGTTAGCAGTATGACAGAAAAAAAAGATGCTGAAGACTCACCATGCGCATCAGGAGGGTGTCAGAAATTGAGTGTCTAGAGGTGCAGAGATCAACCTTGCATGGGATGTATTACACTCCATGAAATGGAAACTGTTGACATTCATGGAATGTTCAAAACAAACCATTAACTTGCACTGTGAACATCAAATGAAAATTGGTGTGCAAAAGGGATTACAAAGGTTCGCACCTCCAGTTCCAGCATGTTGAAGGGAAACTCCTTGGGAGTTACAGTTTTTGCAGGATGTTCAGCTAGGTATCCATTCTTAAAGAATACATATAGAATCCTAGTGGTGTCACAGGATGATGAGAAATGGTGGAATGTGATTGCATGCAACCAAATGCAAAACAATCTGTTGTGAAAATGGCTATCCTTTGAGGCATAGCTGCAAATAGTGTATAATATGTTTTATCCAGTGTTTCCAGGTAGTATGAGTTGTAATGTCACACACTTTTCAGGAGGGGTAGTTTGCTCTTAGGGAGTATGATTTTTATATGTAGGCTAGAAATCGAGCAAAAGCAAGTTATTTGGACCAGCTATTGGCTGAAAACAGTGATTATACCATAATTGTAGTTCTCTTACATCCATTTTCTCACTCTTGCTTGCTGCAACACAAATATTTCCTACTGCCTTTGCAGGGACACACACATGAGAAGCAATTGGAGGGGGCAGAGCACTTCTAATTTCTGACAGGAAAATAAATAATTTTCCATACAATTCACCATCCAGATTAATAGTCAGCTTAATTGTATTCAAGTGTGTTAAGGAATATATGTTAGTTGATCTTGATACAGCTCTCTTGGTACCTCTAATTTGCAGGGATCCTTTCATATGCTTTTCCTCTTCAAATCATGCTTGGTTGAAGTTGAAAATGAATCCCTTATTGAACAAGGAGATTAGGTTGTTTATGTCATCTACAAATTTTTTGACCAATTCCACACATTCCTGTGCATTGTCAGGTTGACACTTTGTTTGAAATTTTGTTATCTTATGTCTTCCACTTTTGTAGCACAGTGTGAAGTTATGCTTCCTTTGAAATCACTGTAATCTATGCCACAAGCAGTTTGATGAATATAACATAATAGATCACTATCATGCACATCCTGTAAATAGTACCGAGAATCCTTGGATTGCTCAAACACCAGTTTTTGTAATAAGTGCACGTTCATTATGCACTACACGGTAATATTGCAGCGGAGTTATTTGAAATGTGTTCATAATTTTATATATATTCCTTTCGGGAGGACGACGGTTCAATCCTGCGTCCGGCCATCCTGATTTACGTTTTCCGTGATTTCCCTAAATCGTTCCAGGCGAATACCGGGATGGTTCCTTTCAAAGGGCATGGCCGACTTCCTTCCCCGGCCATATATATATATATATATATATATATATATATATATATATATATATATATATATATATATATATATAATGGACAACACGGGTCAACACCAGTTTCAGCATCACATCCACTTGTTAGGCACATATTGTCATCATTGTACTCCATGTGTACATTGTGCACACGGTTGAGCCTATACGACACTCATTCCACTGACTCATCTTGCAGAAATGTTAATATTTCACCTACCAATTCACCGAGCGAGGTGGCGCAGTGGTTAAACACTGGACTCGCTTTCGGGAGGACGACGGTTCAATCCCACGTCCGGCCATCCTGATTTACGTTTCCCGTGATTTCCCTAAATCGCTCCAGGCAAATTCCGGGATGATTCCTTTCAAATGGCATGACCGACTTCCTTCCCCGTCCTTACCTAATCCAATGAGACCGATGACCTCGCTGTCTGGTCTCCTTCCCCAAACAACCCAACCCTCACTTCTTTCTCACTTTGCCAAATTCCTTGTATTCCTTTCTGATGAAATGTCAACTTTGGCAACTATTATTGATATAATACAATGTTTGCTTCATTTATAGTTGCCATTTTTCTGCTTTGTATGAACACCACTAGCACTATAGCACTGTTGTGAAAAACTCGTTGACTGAGCAGATCAACTACACTCTGTAGTGTTGTGTTGTGCTCACCATTGTATACGTCCAGTGCTGCTTCTTTTGTTGCCATTAACAGCCAGTATTGTGGTTGCATGGCAGACAATATGTGGAGCATCAGATGCCGTGAACATCATTGGCCTTTTGCAACCTTGCACTTGAGCAACTTTGAAAAGGTAGGCATGCTCACAAATATAAGTTCGTGCAATCAAGTTATAATACATAGGGATGTATATTAAAGAAATATATTATGTACTTCAATTGGCGAGTCAGGTTAAAAAGCAATTCCATGTTTTTTAATAGTTACAGTGGAATGATATCAGGTCATGTTTGTTCCTGTTGTTATGCTTACAGTATATGTCTACTGCTGGTATTTACAATAATTCTCCCTTGTGTGCATTACTGACTGCAAGATATGTAACAATGCTGGAATCATAATATTTGTTTTCTGAAGCTAGAGCTACAGTGAACTGTGCTTGCTATGCTGCATATTACCCTCACTGCCTTGTTTTGAAATTTACGTACATTCTATATCTATGTGATTACTCAGCAATTCACAACCAAGTGTCTGGCAGAAAGTTTAGTGAACCACCTTTAAGCTGTTTCTCTACCATTCTGCTCTCAAACAGCATGCAGGAAAAATGAGCATGTTAATCTTTAGTTGCAAGCTCTAATTTCTCTTATTTTACTGTAATGATCATTATGCCCTATGTAGGTGAGCACCGCCAGAATATTTTTACAAACAGAGGAGAAAGTTGGTGATTGAAATTTCACAAGAAGATCCTGTCACTATAAAAAAGTCTTTATTTCAGTTATTACCACCCCATTTTCCGTATCATGTCCATAGCACACTCTTTACCCTATTTTGTGATAATATGCAGCAAGCTGCCCTTTGAAATTTTTTGATGTGGTCTGTCAGACCCATGTGATGCAGATCCCACACTACGCAGCAATACTTCTGTAGAGGGTGGACAAGCATGGTGTAAGCAATCTTGTTAGTAGACATGCTGCACTCCCTAAGTGTTCTGCCAATAAATCACAGTCTTTGGTTTACTTGCCCCACAACATTATGTATGTTATTGTTCCAATTTAAGTTGATTCGTGATTGTAATCTAAGTATTTAGTTAAATTCAAGCCTCTAGATTTGTGTGCCTTATCTTGTAACAAAATGTTGTGGCTTTTGTTTAGTACTCATGTGGATGACTTCACACTTTTCATTATTTAGAATCAATTTCGATTTATCACATCATACATATATCTTGTTTAAATCATTTTGCATTTGGTTTAGCTCCTCTGGTGACCTTACAAGACAGTAAATGACAGCATCATCAGCAAACGATCTAAGAGGGCTGCTCAGATTGTTGCCTATGTTGTTTCATCTTCATCCACACTCTGCAAGCCACCTGACGGTGTGTGGCGGAGGGTACTTTGAGTACCTCTATCGGTTCTCCCTTCTATTCCAGACTCGTATTGTTCGTGAAAAGAAAGATTGTCAGTGTGCATCTGTGTGGGCTCTAATCTCTCTGATTTTATCCTCATGGTCTCTTCGTGAGATATAAATAGGAGGGAGCAATATACTGCTTGACTCCTCGGTGAAGGTATGTTCTCGAAACTTCAATAAAAGCCTGTACCGAGCTACTGAGGGTCTCTCTTGCAGAATCTTCCACTGGAGTTTATCTATCATCTTCGTAATGCTTTTGCAATTACTAAATGATCCTCTAACGAAGTGTGCTGCTCTCCGTTGGATCTTCTATATCTTCCCTGCCTGATACGGATCTCACACAAGTGAGCAGTATTCAAGCAGTGAGCGAACAAGTGTACTGTAACCTACTTACTTTGTTTTTGGATTGCATTTCCAATGAATCTGTCTGGCATCTGCTTTACCAACGATTAATTTTATATAGTCATTCCCTTTTAAATCACTCCTAATGCCTACTCTCAGATAATATATGGAATTAACTGCTTCCAGTTACTGACCTGCTATATTGTAGCTAAATGATAAGGAATCTCTCTTTCTATGTATTTGCAGCACATTACACTTGTCTACATTGAGATTCAATTGCCATTCCCTGCACCATGCGTCATTCATTGCAGATCCTCCTGCACTTCAGTACAATTTTCCATTGTTACAACCTCTATATACTACAGCATCATCCGCAAAAAGCCTCAGTGCACTGCCGACATTATCCACAAGGTCATTTATATATATATTGTGAATAGCAACAGTCCTATGACACTCCCCTGCAGCACACCTGAAATCTCTCTTACTTCAGAAGACTTCTCTCCTTTGAGCATGACATGCTACATTCTGTTATGTAGGAACTCTTCAATCCAATCACACAATTGGTCTGATAGTCCATATGCTCTTACTTTGTTCATTAAACGACTGTGGAGAACTGTATCAAACGCCTTGTAGAAGTCACTTGTTTATGTAGATTAGGAACAGAAAAGGGTCTATAACACTGCCTTGGGTAATGCCGCATGTTACTTCTGTTTTTTACTCGGTGACTTTCCATCAATTACTACGAACTATGACTCTTTTGACTGGGTGGATCCAGTCTCACAACAGAGCCGATACTCCATAAGCACACAATTTGATTAGAAGTTGGTTGTGAGTAACAGTGTACAAAAGCCTTCTGGAAACCTAAAAATATGGAATTAATCTGACATCTCATGTTGATAGCACTCGTTACTTTGTGAGAATAAAAGGCTAGTTGTGTTTCATAAGAAGGATATTTTCTGAATCTGTGCTTGCTATTTGTCAATAAATAATTTATTTGAGAGAATTCATAATGTTCAAACACAGTATATGTTCCAAAAATGTACTGCTAATCAACATTAGTGATATAGGGCTGTAATTCAGTGGATTACTCCTGTTTCATTTCTTGGGTATTAGTGACTTGTGCAACTTCCCAGTCTTTAAGTACAGGCATTTGAGAAGCGAGCTATTTTGTATGATTGATAAGTATGCAGCAATTGTATCAGCATACTCTGAAAGGAACCTGACTGGTACACCATCTGAATGAGAGGCCTTGCCTTTATTAAGTGATTTAAGCTGCTTTGCTACACTGAGGATATCTGCTTCTAAGTTACTCATGTTGACAGTTGTTCTAGGTTCAAATTCTGAAATATTTACTTCATCTCCTTTGGAGAAGGAGTTTTGGAAAACATTGTTTAGTAACTCCGCCCTAGTGCCACTATCATTAGTTACATCACAATTATGATCATGCGGTGAAGGTATTGATTGCTTCTTGCTGCTGATGTATTTTACATATGACCAGAATATCTTTGGGTTTTCTGCCAAATTTCAAGACAGAGCTTTGTTATGAAGACTGTTTAAAGCATCTTGCATTGAAGTTTGTGCTTAATTTTGAACTTCTGTAAAACTTCAACAATCTTGGGGATTTTATGTTCTTTTAAATTTGGCATGCTTTTTTCATTGTATCTGCAACAGTGTTCTGACACTTTTTGTGTAGCATGGGGGCACAGTACCATCACTTAATAATTTATTTGGTATATATCTCTCAGTTGGCGTTGATACTACACTCCTGGAAATTGAAATAAGAACACCGTGAATTCATTGTCCCAGGAAGGGAAACTTTATTGACACATTCCTGGGGTCAGATACATCACATGATCACACTGACAGAACCACAGGCAACAGAGCATGCACAATGTCGACACTAGTACAGTGTATATCCACCTTTCGCAGCAATGCAGGCTGCTATTCTCCCATGGAGACGATCGTAGAGATGCTGGATGTAGTCCTGTGGAACGGCTTGCCATGCCATTTCCACCTGGCGCCTCAGTTGGACCAGCGTTCGTGCTGGACGTGCAGACCGCGTGAGACGACGCTTCATCCAGTCCCAAACATGCTCAATGGGGGACAGATCCGGAGATCTTGCTGGCCAGGGTAGTTGACTTACACCTTCTAGAGCACGTTGGGTGGCATGGGATACATGCGGACGTGCATTGTCCTGTTGGAACAGCAAGTTCCCTTGCCGGTCTAGGAATGGTAGAACGATGGGTTCGATGACGGTTTGGATGTACCGTGCACTATTCAGTGTCCCCTCGACGATCACCAGAGGTGTACGGCCAGTGAAGGAGATCGCTCCCCACACCATGATGCCGGGTGTTGGCCCTGTGTGCCTCGGTCGTATGCAGTCCTGATTGTGGCGCTCACCTGCAAGGCGCCAAACACGCATACGACCATCATTGGCACCAAGGCAGAAGCGACTCTCATCGCTGAAGACGACACGTCTCCATTCGTTCCTCCATTCGCGCCTGTCGCGACACCACTGGAGGCGGGCTGCACGATGTTGGGGCGTGAGCGGAAGACGGCCTAACGGTGTGCGGGACCGTAGCCCAGCTTCATGGAGACGGTTGCGAATGGTCCTCGCCGATACCCCAGGAACAACAGTGTCCCTAATTTGCTGGGAAGTGGCGGTGCGGTCCCCTACGGCACTGCGTAGGATCCTACGGTCTCGGCGTGCATCCGTGCATCGCTACGGTCCGCTCCCAGGTCGACGGGCACGTGCACCTTCCGCCGACCACTGGCAACAACATCGATGTACTGTGGAGACCTCACGTCCCATGTGTGGAGCAATTCGGCGGTACGTCCACCCGGCCTCCCGTATGCCCACTATACGCCCTCGCTCAAAGTCCGGCAACTGCAGATATGGTTCACGTCCACGCTGTCGCGGCATGCTTCCAGTGTTAAAGACTGCGATGGAGCTCCGTATGCCATGGCAAACTGGCTGACACTGACGGCGGCGGTGCACAAATGCTGCACAGCTAGCGCCATTCGACGGCCAACACCGCGGTTGCTGGTGTGTCCGTTGTGCCGTGCGTGTGATCATTGCTTGTACAGCCCTCTCGCAGTGTCCGGAGTAAGTATGGTGGGTCTGATACACCGGTGTCAATGTGTTCTTTTTTCCATTTCCAGGAGTGTATTTCTGTGAATTCAAACCACATCTGGTCTACATATTCATAGTCAGATCGGAAGGAGTCGAGACAGTTTCTTAGAAAGGTGTCAAGCAAATTTTTATCTGCTTTATTTAAATAGATCTACTTCACATTTATTTTGGGTGGATTTGGGCATTACAGTATCTGAGTTGGGGGACGCTAAAGGGAACCAACTATTAATTTATTCCAGTTGTCAAGTATAACCTCCACCCACACTCACAGGAACTATCTACTGCAATTTCACTACAAGGTAAACTATTTCTGGTAGCAATAAACACTCTACCACCAACTGTGCTTAATCTATCTTATCTGAACATGATTAGGAACTTGGTAAAAAATCCTACTGGATTTATTTCTGGCCCTAGCCGTGATGTGTGACTGTGTGTTATGGAATAATAGACGACTCTCAGCACTGGAGTAACAACTCAAACATGTAATTTTCTTAGGGCAAATATACCTTCACTAATTTCACGTACCACTTTTTCTATGTGATTGTCCCAAGATAGTTTGGAATAGTTTGTTATCCCAAGGAAATGAACTGCACTTAATTCTTGTCCCAGTTGTGTGTTA